>NC_088421.1:55329543-55336676 GCF_034236695.1 Oncorhynchus nerka | reverse complement strand
TTTATACTGCCTTACAGAGACTGCTAACCACAGACTGCTAACCAGAGGGTTTTATACTGCCTTACAGACTGCTAACCACGCTACTACCAGAGGGTTTTATACTGCCTTACAGACTGCTAACCACGCTGATAGCCAGAGGGTTTATTACTGCCTTACAGACTGCTAACCACGCTGCTACCAGAGGGTTTTATACTGCCTTTATACCACGCCTTACCAGAGGGACTGCCATACAGACCACGCTGCTACCAGAGGGTTTTATACTGCCTTACAGACTGCAGAGGGTTTAACCATGCTGCTACCAGAGGGTTTTTATACTGCCACAGTCTACAGACTGCTACCTAACCACAGACTGCTACCAGAGGGTTTTATACTGCCTTACAGACTGCTAACCACGCTGCTACCAGAGGGTTTTATACTGCCTTACAGACTGCTAACCACGCTGCTACCAGAGGGTTTTATACTGCCTTACAGACTGCTAACCACGCTGCTACCAGAGGGTTTTATACTGCCTTACAGACTGCTAACCACGCTGCTACCAGAGGGTTTTTATACTGCTCCTTACAGACTGCTAACCACGCTGCTACCAGAGGGTTTTATACTGCCTTACAGACTGCTAACCACGCTGCTACCAGAGGGTTTTATACTGCCTTACAGACTGCTAACCACGCTGCTACCAGAGGGTTTTATACTGCCTTACAGACTGCTAACCACGCTGCTACCAGAGGGTTTATTACTGCCTTACAGACTGCTAACCACGCTGCTACCAGAGGGTTTTATACTGCCTTACAGACTACAACCATGCTGCTACCAGAGGGTTTTATACTGCCACAGACTGCTAACCAGCCAGAGGGTTTTATACTGCCTTACAGACTGCTAACCACACTGCTACCAGAGGGTTTTATACTGCCTTACAGACTGCTAACCACGCTGCTACCAGAGGGTTTTATACTGCCTTACAGACTGCTAACCACGCTGCTACCAGAGGGTTTATTACTGCCTTACAGACTGCTAACCACGCTGCTACCAGAGGGTTTTATACTGCCTTACAGACTGCTAACCATGCTGCTACCAGAGGGTTTTATACTGCCTTACAGACTGCTAACCACGCTGCGGCCAGAGGGTTTTATACTGCTACAGACTGCTAACCACGCTGCTACCAGAGGGTTTTATACTGCCTTACAGACTGCTAACCACGCTGCTGCCAGAGGGTTTATTACTGCCTTACAGACTGCTAACCACGCTGCTACCAGAGGGTTTTATACTGCCTTACAGACTGCTAACCACGCTGCTACCAGAGGGTTTTATACTGCCTTACAGACTGCTAACCACGCTGCTACCAGAGGGTTTTATACTGCCTTACAGACTGCTAACCACACTGCTACCAGAGGGTTTTATACTGCCTTACAGACTGCTAACCACGCTGCTACCAGAGGGTTTTATACTGCCTTACAGACTGCTAACTACTGCCAGAGGGTTTTATACTGCCTTACAGACTGCTAACCACGCTGCTACCAGAGGGTTTTATACTGCCTTACAGACTGCTAACCACGCTGCGGCCAGAGGGTTTTATACTGCCTTACAGACTGCTAACCACGCTGCTACCAGAGGGTTTTATACTGCCTTACAGACTGCTAACCACGCTGTTACCAGAGGGTTTTATACTGCCTTACAGACTGCTAACCACGCTACTACCAGAGGGTTTTATACTGCCTTACAGACTGCTAACCACGCTGCTACCAGAGAGGTTTTTTTACAGATAACCCACGACTGCTACCAGAGGGTTTATTATACTGCCTGCTACCAGAGGGACTGCTAACCACGCTGCTACCAGAGGGTTTTATACTGCCTTACAGACTGCTAACCACGCTGCTACCAGAGGGTTTTATAGAGACTGGTTTATTACTGCCTTACAGACTGCTAACCACGCTGCTACCAGAGGGGTTTTGCCTTACAGACTGCTAACCACGCTGCTACCAGAGGGTTTTATACTGCCTTACAGACTGCTAACCACGCTGCTACCAGAGGGGTTTATACTGCCTTACAGACTGCTAACTACTGCCAGAGGGTTTTATACTGCCTTACAGACTGCTAACCACGCTGCTACCAGAGGGTTTTATACTGCCTTACAGACTGCTAACCACGCTGCGGCCAGAGGGTTTTATACTGCCTTACAGACTGCTAACCACGCTGTTACCTACCAGAGGGTTTATACTGCCTTACAGACTGCTAACCACGCTGTTACCAGAGGGTTTTTACTGCCTTACAGACTGCCTTACAGACTACAGACTAACCATGCTGCTACCAGAGGGTTTTATACTGCCTTACAGACTGCTAACCACAGACTGCTAACCAGAGGTTTTATACTGCCTTACAGACTGCTAACCATGCTGGCCAGAGGGTTTTATACTGCCTTACAGACTGCTAACCACGCTGCTACCAGAGGGTTTTATACTGCCTTACAGACTGCTATACTGCCCCACGCTGCTACCAGAGGGTTTTATACTGCCTTACAGACTGCCAACCACGCTGCTACCAGAGGGTTTTATACTGCCTTACAGACTGCTAACCACGTTGCTACAGAGGGTTTTATTACTGCCTTACAGACTGCTACAACCACGCTGCTACCAGAGGGTTTATTACTGCCTTACAGACTGCTAACCACGCTGCTACCAGAGGGTTTTTACTGCCTTACAGACTGCTAACCACGCTGCTACCAGAGGGAACAGAAAACATGTCAGAAATGGACAGAAAACATGTCACTGTAATGGATTATAAAGACTGCTAACCACTGCTACCAGAGGGTTTTAATCTGTCTCTGGGGCTGGGTTCAATGCCCACCTCTATCTGAGGCTGGTCATCTGTCTCTGGGTTCAATACAGACTGCTAACCATCTGGAGGCTGGTCATCTGTCTCAGAGGGTTTCATATACAGACTCTAACCATCTGGAGGCTGGTCACCTGTCTCTACCAGAGGGCTGGTTCAATACCTCTATCTGGAGGCTGAGTCATCTGTCTCTGGGGCTGGGTTCAGACACCTCTACCAGAGGGTTTATTAGGCTGGTCATCTGTCTCTGGGGCTGGGTTCAACTGCTACCTCTATCTGGAGGCTGGTCATCTGTCTCTGGGGCTGGGTTCAATACCTCTATCTGGAGGCTGGTCATCTGTCTCTGGGTTCAATACCCTATCTGGAGGCTGGTCATCTGTCTCTGGGTTCAATACCTCTATCTGGAGGCTGGTCACCTGTCTCTGGGGCTGGGTTCAATACCTCTATCTGGAGGCTGGTCATCTGTCTCTGGGGCTGGGTTCAATACCTCTATCAGGAGGCTGGTCATCTGTCTCTGGGGCTGGGTTCACCTCTATCTGGAGGCTGGTCATCTGTCTCTGGGGCTGGGTTCAATACCTCTATCTGGAGGCTGGTCATCTGTTCTGGGTTCAATACCTCTATCTGGAGGCTGGTCATCTGTCTCTGGGTTCAATACCTCTATCAGGAGGCTGGTCACCTGTCTCTGGGGGCTGGGTTCAATACCTCTATCAGGCTGGAGGCTGGGTCACCTGGTCATCTCTGGGGCTGGGTTCATCTGGAGGCTGGTCACTCTATCTGGAGGCTGGTCATCTGTCTCTGGGTTCAAGGTCATCTGTCTCTTATCAGGAGGCTGGTCATCTGTCTCTGGGGCTGGGTACCTCTATCTGGAGGCTGGTCATCTGTCTCTGGGGCTGGGTTCAATACCACTATCTGGAGGCTGGTTATCTGTTCAATCTCTGGGGCTGGGTTCAATACCTCTATCTGGAGGCTGGTCACCTGTCACTGGGTTCAATACCTCTATCTGGAGGCTGGTCACCTGTCACTGGGTTCAATACCTCTATCTGGAGGCTGGTCATCTGTCTCTGGGTTCAATACCTCTATCTGGAGGCTGGTCATCTGGAGGCTGGTCACCTGTCACTGGGTTCAATACCTCTATCTGGAGGCTGGTCACCTGTCTCTGGGGCTGGGTTCAATACCTCTATCAGGAGGCTGGTCATCTGTCTCTGGGGCTGGGTTCAATACCTCTATCAGGAGGCTGGTCATCTGTCTCTCGGGCTGGGTTCAATACCTCTATCTGGAGGCTGGTCATCTGTCTCTGGGTTCAATACCTCTATCAGGAGGCTGGTCATCTGTCTCTGGGTTCAATACCTCTATCTGGAGGCTGGTCATCTGTCTCTGGGGCTGGGTTCAATACCTCTATCTGGAGGCTGGTCACCTGTTTCTGGGGCTGGGAGCCTCTATCTGGGAGGCTGGTCATCTGTCTCTGGGGCTGGGTTCAATACCTCTATCTGGAGGCTGGTCACCTGTCTCTGGGGCTGGGTTCAATACCTTAGCTGGAGGCTGGTCATCTGTCTCTGGGACTGGGTTCAATACCTCTATCTGGAGGCTGGTCACCTGTCTCTGGGGCTGGGTTCAATACCTCTATCTGGAGGCTGGTCATCTGTCTCTGGGGCTGGGTTCAATACCTTAGCTGGAGGCTGGTCATCTGTCTCTGGGGCTGGGTTCAATACCTCTATCTGGAGGCTGGTCACCTGTCTCTGGGGCTGGGTTCAATACCTCTATCTGGAGGCTGGTCATCTGTCTCTGGGGCTGGGTTCAATACCTCTAGCTGGAGGCTGGTCACCTGTCTCTGGGTTCAACTCTAGCTGAGGCTGGCCACCTGTCTCTGGGCTCAATACCTCTATCTGGAGGCTGGTCATCTGTCTCTGGGGTCAATACCTCTATCTGGAGGCTGGCCACCTGTCTCTGGGCTCAATACCTCTATCTGGAGGCTGGTCATCTGTCTCTGGGTTCAATACCTCTATCTGGAGGCTGGCCACCTGTCACTGGGTTCAATACCTCTAGCTGGAGGCTGGCCACCTGTCTCTGGGCTCAATACCTCTATCTGGAGGCTGGTTATCTGTCTCTGGGTTCAATACCTCTAGCTGGAGGCTGGCCACCTGTCTCTGGGCTCAATACCTCTATCTGGAGGCTGGTTATCTGTCTCTGGGTTCAATACCTCTAGCTGGAGGCTGGCCACCTGTCTCTGGGTTCAATACCTCTATCTGGAGGCTGGTCATCTGTCTCTGGGTTCAATACCTCTATCTGGAGGCTGGCCACCTGTCTCTGGGCTCAATAACTCTATCAGGAGGCTGGTCATCTGTCTCTGGGGCTGGGTTCAATACCTCTATCAGGAGGCTGGTCATCTGTCTCTGGGGCTGGGTTCAATACCTCTATCTGGAGGCTGGTCATCTGTCTCTGGGTTCAATACTCTATCTGAGGCTGGTCATCTGTCTCTGGGTTCACACTCTATCTGGAGGCTGGTCATCTGTCTCTGGGTTCAATACCTCTAGCTGGAGGCTGGTCATCTGTCTCTGGGGCTGGGTTCAATACCTCTATCTGGAGGCTGGTCACCTGTCTCTGGGGCTGGGTTCAATACCACTATCTGGAGGCTGGTCACCTGTCTCTGGGGCTGGGTTCAATACCTCTAGCTGGAGGCTGGTCACCTGTCTCTGGGGCTGGGTTCAATACCTTAGCTGGAGGCTGGTCATCTGTCTCTGGGGCTGGGTTCAATACCTCTATCTGGAGGCTGGTCATCTGTCTCTGGGACTGGGCTCAATACCTCTATCTGGAGGCTGGTCATCTGTCTCTGGGTTCAATACCTCTATCAGGAGGCTGGTCACCTGTCTCTGGGGCTTCTCGCCGGACTCTCTGTGCTTTCGTGAACAGACACTCTTTTAGTACTTCTGGGGGTCGAGACAGGTCCATCTAGACAGGTCCATCTAGACAGGTCCATCTAGACCGGTCCAGGTAGACAGGTCCATCTAGACCGGTCCAGGTAGACAGGTCCATCTAGACAGGTCCATCTAGACAGGTCCAGGTAGACAGGTCCAGGTAGATAGGTCCAGGTAGACAGGTCCATCTAGACAGGTCCATCTAGACAGGTCCAGGTAGACAGGTCCATCTAGACAGGTCCATCTAGACAGGTCCAGGTAGACAGGTCCAGGTAGACAGGTCCATCTAGACAGGTCCATCTAGACAGGTCCAGGTAGACAGGTCCAGGTAGACAGGTCCATCTAGACAGGTCCAGGTAGACAGGTCCAGGTAGACAGGTCCATCTAGACAGGTCCAGGTAGACAGGTCCATCTAGACAGGTCCATCTAGACAGGTCCATCTAGACAGGTCCAGGAAGACAGGCCTCTGCACACGGTTCTAACTCTAGAACGAGCTCTTTCCCACCAAACAGCCAATTATGTCTTCTAAACCCATCACTCAGCCTGACAGGTCCCCTTATCTCTTCTAAACCCATCACTCAGCGTGACAGGTCCCCTTATCTCTTCTAAAGCCATCACTCAGCTTGACAGGTCCCCTTATCTCTCCTAAACCCATCACTCAGCCTGACAGGTCCCTTTTATCTCTTCTAAACCCATCACTCAGCCTGACAGGTCCCCTTATCTCTTCTAAACCCATCACTCAGCCTGACAGGTCCCCTTATCTCTCCTAAACCCATCAGTCTCCGTGACAGGTCCTGTTATCTCTTCTAAACCCATCACTTAGCGTCACAGGTCCCCTTATCTCTTCTAAACCCATCACTCAGCCTGCCAGGTCCCCTTATCTCTCCTATACCCATCACTCAGCGTGACAGGTCCCCTTATCTCTCCTAAACCCATCACTCAGCCTGACAGGTCCCCTTATCTCTCCTAAAGCCATCACTCAGCGTGACAGGTCCCCTTATCTCTCCTAAACCCATCACTCAGCCTGACAGGTCCCCTTTTCTCTTCTAAAGCCATCTCTCAGCCTGACAGGTCCCCTTATCTCTTCTAAACCCATCACTCAGCATGACAGGTCCCATTATCTCTTCTAAACCCATCACTCAGCATGACAGGTCCTGTTATCTCTTCTAAACCCATCAGTCTGCGTGACAGGTCCTTTTATCTCTCCTAAACTCATCAGTCTGCGTTACAGGTCCCTTTATCTCTCCTAAAGCCATCACTCAGCCTGACAGGTCCCTTTATCTCTCTTAAAGCCAGTGACAGCGTGACAGGTCCCCTTATCTCTCCTAAACCCATCAGTCTGCGTGACAGGTCCCTTTATCTCTCTTAAAGCCAGTGACAGCGTGACAGGTCCCCTTA
>NC_088421.1:55319543-55324543 GCF_034236695.1 Oncorhynchus nerka | reverse complement strand
GGAGCTAACACAGTCTTAGGCTTTAGTTTATTGAGCTAACACAGTCTTAGGGAGCTAACACACACTTAGGCTTTATCTCATTGAGTTAACATAGTCTTGGGCTTTAGCATATTGAGCTAACACAGTCTTAGGCTTTAGCTTATTGAGCTAACACTGTTTTAGGATTTAGCTTATTGAGCTAACACAGTCTTAGGATTTGGTTTATTGAGCTAACACAGTCTTAGGGAGCTAACACAGTCTTAGGCTTTATCTCATTGAGCTAACACAGTCTTAGGCTTTATCTCATTGAGTTAACATAGTCTTGGGCTTTAGCGTATTGAGCTAACATAGTCTTGGGCTTTAGCATATTGAGCTAACACAGTCTTAGGCTTTAGCTTATTGAGCTAACACAGTCTTAGGCATTAGCTTATTGAGCTAACACAGTCTTAGGCTTTATCTCATTGAGGTAACAGTCTTAGGCTTTAGCTTATTGAGCTAACACAGTCTTAGGGAACTAACACAGTCTTAGGCTATAGCGTATTGAGCTAACACAGTCTTAGGCTATAGCTTATTGAGCTAACACAGTCTTAGGGAGCTAACACAGTCTTAGGCTATAGCGTATTGAGCTAACACAGTCTTAGGCTATAACTCATTGAGCTAACATCGTCTTAGGCTCTCTCTCATTGAGCTAACACAGCCTTAGGCTATAACTCATTGAGCTAACATCGTCTTAGGCTTTATCTTATTGAGCTAACACAGTCTTAGGCTTTAGCTTATTGAGCTAACACAGTTTTAGGGAGCTACCACAGTCTTAGGCTTTTGCTTATTGAGCTAACACAGTCTTAGGCTATAACTCATTGAGCTAACACAGTCTTAGGCTTTAGCTTATTGAGCTAACACAGTCTTATTGAGCTAACACAGTCTTAAGGAGCTTACACAGTCTTAGGCTATAACTCATTGAGCTAACACAGTCTTAGGCTATAGCGTATTGAGCTAACACAGTCTTAGGCTATAGCGTATTGAGCTAACACAGTCTTAGGCTATAGCGTATTGAGCTAACACAGTCTTAGGCTATAGCTTATTGAGCTAACACAGTCTTAGGCTATAGCGTATTGAGCTAACACAGTCTTAGGGAGCTAACACTGTCTTAGGCTTTATCTTATTGAGCTAACACAGTCTTAGGCTTTAGCTTATTGAGCTAACACAGTCTTAGGCTATAGCGTATTGAGCTAACACAGTCTTAGGCTATAGCGTATTGAGCTAACACAGTCTTAAGGAGCTAACACAGTCTTAGGCTATAGCTTATTGAGCTAACATCGTCTTAGGCTTTAGCTTATTGAGCTAACACAGTCTTAGGCTATAGCGTATTGAGCTAACACATTCTTAGGCTATAGCGTATTGAGCTAACACAGTCTTAGGCTTTAGCTTATTGAGCTAACACAGTCTTAGGCTATAGCGTATTGAGCTAACACAGTCTTAGGCTATAGCGTATTGAGCTAACACAGTCTTAGGCTATAGCGTATTGAGCTAACACAGTCTTAGGCTATAGCGTATTAGGCTAACACAGTCTTAAGGAGCTAACACAGTCTTAGGCTTTATCTTATTGAGCTAACACAGTCTTAGGCTTTAGCTTATTGAGCTAACACAGTCTTAGGCTCTATCTTATTGAGCTAACACAGTCTTAGGCTCTATCTTATTGAGCTAACACAGTCTTGGGGTTCTATTTGAACCTATCACAATGGTAAATCTGGCAGTAGATCGGGGCTACTTCTCACAACCACAATCATGGGCGCGGTAGCCAGTGGTGTTGCGAAAGAGCCGGGTTTTAACGAGGCTCCTCACTGGCCAATCAGAACGTGTTTCATGTCTAAATATGGGGGTTGCTTCGAGTCGTGTATTTACGGTATTTTAGATGTATTGTCATCAAACTAGCAATGGGAATGTTAGCCCGTTGTGTATTTACGGTATTTTATATTTATTGTCATCCACTACCAATGGGAATGTTAGCCCGTTGGAGCCTGCTTTTGGTATTTATTATTTAATATGTGTATTGTCATCAAACTAGCAATGGGAATGTTAGCCCGTTGAGCCCGTTTTAGTGGTATTTTATATTTATTGTCGTGTATTTACTTAGTTGGTATTTACGGTATTTATTACATTGTCATCCACTGCAATGGGAATGTTAGCCCGTTGGAGCCTCGTTTAGTCGTGTATTTAATATGTATTGTCATCAAACTACCAATGGGAATGTTAGCCCGTTGGAGCCTCGTTTAGTCGTGTATTTAATATGTATTGTCATCAAACTAGCAATGGGAATGTTAGCCCGTTGGATTCTCGCTTAGTCGGTATTTACGGTATTTATATTTATTGTCATCCGCAATGTGGAATGTTAGCCCGTTAAAAGACCTCGTTTAGTCGTGTATTTACGGTATTTAATATGTATTGTCATCAAACTAAAATAGAATGTTAGCCCGTGGGACTCGTTTATCGTGTATTTTACGGTATTTAATATGTATTAATCGTAAACTACCAATGGGAATGTTTAGTCCGTTGGAGCCTCGTTTAGTCGTGTATTTAATATGTATTGTCATCAAACTACCAATAAATGTTAGCCCGAATTGGAGCTAGCTTAGTCGTATTTACGATTGTTTATATTTATTGTCATCCACTACCAATGGGAATGTTAGCCCGTTGGAGCCTCGTTTAGTCGTGTATTTACGGTATTTAATATGTATTGTCATCAAACTAGCAATGGGAATGTTAGCCCGTTGGAGCCTCGTTTAGTCGTGTATTTACGGTATTTAATATGTATTGTCATCAAACTACCAATGGGAATGTTAGCCCGTTGGAGCCTCGTTTAGTCGTGTATTTAATATGTATTGTCATCAAACTAGCAATGGGAATGTTAGCCCGTTGGAGCCTCGTTTAGTCGTGTATTTACGGTATTTAATATGTATTGTCATCAACTAGCAATGGGAATGTTAGCCCGTTGGAGCCTCGTTTAGTCGTGTATTTACGGTATTTAATATGTATTGTCATCAAACTACCAATGGGAATGTTAGCGTTAGACCTCGTTGATCGTGTATTTACGGTATTTAATATGTATTGTCATCCACTACCAATGGGAATGTTAGCCCGTTGGAGCCTCGTTTAGTCGTGTATTTACGGTATTTAATATGTATTGTCATCAAACTACCAATGGGAATGTTAGCCCGTTGGAGCCTCGTTTAGTCGTGTATTTACGGTATTTAATATGTATTGTCATCCACTACCAATGGGAATGTTAGCCCGTTGGAGCCTCGTTTAGTCGTGTATTTAATATGTATTGTCATCAAACTACCAATGGGAATGTTAGCCCGTTGAAACCTAGCTTGTTAATAGCCTGCCCAATATTTGCTATATACATGTTTGCAGTACACATTGTTCAACATGGAAATACAACGTGAATGGCCTTTCAAACTGATATAGGGGTTTATTGATATAGGGGTTTACTGATATAGGGACTAGGATTACTGATATAGGGACTAGGATTACTGATATAGGGACTAGGATTACTGATATAGGGGTTAGGATTACTGATATAGGGGCTAGGATTACTGATATAGAGGCTAGGATTACTGATATAGGGGCTAGGATTACTGATATAGGGGCTAGGATTACTGAGGACTAGGATTACTGATATAGGGGTTTACTGATATAGGGGTTTACTGATATAGGGGTAGGATTACTGATATAGGGGCTAGGATTACTGATATAGAGGCTAGGATTACTGATATAGGGGTTTACTGATATAGGGGTAGGATTACTGATATAGGGGTTTACTGATATAGGGGTTTACTGATATAGGGACTAGGATTACTGATATAGGGGCTAGGATTACTGATATAGGGGTTTACTGATATAGGGGTAGGATTACTGATATAGGGGTTTACTGATATAGGGGTTTACTGATATAGGGACTAGGATTACTGATATAGGGGTTTATTGATATAGGGGCTATGATTACTGATATAGGGGTTTACTGATATAGGGGCTAGGATTACTGATATAGGGGCTTACTGATATAGGGACTAGGATTACTGATATAGGGGTTTACTGATATAGGGGCTAGGATTACTGATATAGGGCCTTACTGATATAGGGACTAGGATTACTGATATAGGGGTTTACTGATATAGGGACTAGGATTACTGATATAGGGGTTTACTGATATAGGGGCTAGGATTACTGATATAGGGGTTTACTGATATAGGGGCTAGGATTACTGATATAGCGGCAAGGATTACTGATATATGGGCTAGGATTACTGATATATGGGCTATGATTACTGATATAGGGGCTAGGATTACTGATATAGGGACTAGGATTACTGATATAGGGGATTACTGATATAGGGGCTAGGATTACTGATATAGGGGTTTACTGATATAGGGGCTAGGATTACTGATATAGGGGCTAGGATTACTGATATAGGGGATTACTGATATAGGGGCTAGGATTACTGATATAGGGGTTTACTGATATAGGGACTAGGATTACTGATATAGGGGCTAGGATTACTGATATAGGGGTTTACTGATATAGGGGTTTACTGATATAGGGGATTACTGATATAGGGGCTAGGATTACTGATATAGGGGATTACTGATATAGGGACTAGGATTACTGATATAGGGGCTAGGATTACTGATATAGGGGTTTACTGATATAGGGGATTACTGATATAGGGGCTAGGATTACTGATATAGGGGATTACTGATATAGGGGCTAGGATTACTGATATAGGGGCTAGGATTACTGATATAGGGGTTTACTGATATAGGGGTTTACTGATATAGGGGTTTACTGATATAGGGGCTAGGATTACTGATATAGGGGCTAGGATTACTGATATAGGGGTTTACTGATATAGGGACTAGGATTACTGAGGGGCTAGGATTACTGATATAGGCTAGGATTACTGATATGGGGTTTATGATATAGGGGATTACTGATATAGGGACTAGGATTACTGATATAGG
>NC_088421.1:55304713-55314713 GCF_034236695.1 Oncorhynchus nerka | reverse complement strand
TGGAGGCTGGTCATCTGTCTCTGGGGCTGGGTTCAATACCACTATCTGGAGGCTGGTTATCTGTCTCTGGGGCTGGGTTCAATACCTCTATCTGGAGGCTGGTCACCTGTCACTGGGTTCAATACCTCTATCTGGAGGCTGGTCACCTGTCACTGGGTTCAATACCTCTATCTGGAGGCTGGTCATCTGTCTCTGGGTTCAATACCTCTATCTGGAGGCTGGTCACCTGTCACTGGGTTCAATACCTCTATCTGGAGGCTGGTCACCTGTCTCTGGGGCTGGGTTCAATACCTCTATCAGGAGGCTGGTCATCTGTCTCTGGGGCTGGGTTCAATACCTCTATCTGGAGGCTGGTCATCTGTCTCTGGGCTCAATAACTCTAGCTGGAGGCTGGTCACCTGTCTCTGGGGCTGGGTTCAATACCTCTATCAGGAGGCTGGTCATCTGTCTCTGGGGCTGGGTTCAATACCTCTATCTGGAAGCTGGTCACCTGTCTCTGGGGCTGGGTTCAATACCACTATCTGGAGGCTGGTCACCTGTCTCTGGGGCTGGGTTCAATACTTCTATCTGGAGGCTGGTCATCTGTCTCTGGGTTCAATACCTCTATCAGGAGGCTGGTCATCTGTCTCTGGGTTCAATACCTCTATCTGGAGGCTGGTCATCTGTCTCTGGGGCTGGGTTCAATACCTCTATCTGGAGGCTGGTCACCTGTTTCTGGGGCTGGGTTCAATACCTCTATCTGGAGGCTGGTCATCTGTCTCTGGGGCTGGGTTCAATACCTCTATCTGGAGGCTGGTCACCTGTCTCTGGGGCTGGGTTCAATACCTTAGCTGGAGGCTGGTCATCTGTCTCTGGGACTGGGTTCAATACCTCTATCTGGAGGCTGGTCACCTGTCTCTGGGGCTGGGTTCAATACCTCTATCTGGAGGCTGGTCATCTGTCTCTGGGGCTGGGTTCAATACCTTAGCTGGAGGCTGGTCATCTGTCTCTGGGGCTGGGTTCAATACCTCTATCTGGAGGCTGGTCACCTGTCTCTGGGGCTGGGTTCAATACCTCTATCTGGAGGCTGGTCACCTGTCTCTGGGGCTGGGTTCAATACCTCTATCTGGAGGCTGGTCATCTGTCTCTGGGGCTGGGTTCAATACCTCTAGCTGGAGGCTGGTCACCTGTCTCTGGGTTCAATACCTCTAGCTGGAGGCTGGCCACCTGTCTCTGGGCTCAATACCTCTATCTGGAGGCTGGTCATCTGTCTCTGGGTTCAATACCTCTATCTGGAGGCTGGCCACCTGTCTCTGGGCTCAATACCTCTATCTGGAGGCTGGTCATCTGTCTCTGGGTTCAATACCTCTATCTGGAGGCTGGCCACCTGTCACTGGGTTCATTACCTCTATCAGGAGGCTGGTCATCTGTCTCTGGGTTCAATACCTCTAGCTGGAGGCTGGCCACCTGTCTCTGGGCTCAATACCTCTATCTGGAGGCTGGTTATCTGTCTCTGGGTTCAATACCTCTAGCTGGAGGCTGGCCACCTGTCTCTGGGTTCAATACCTCTATCTGGAGGCTGGTCATCTGTCTCTGGGTTCAATACCTCTATCTGGAGGCTGGCCACCTGTCTCTGGGCTCAATACCTCTATCAGGAGGCTGGTCATCTGTCTCTGGGGCTGGGTTCAATACCTCTATCAGGAGGCTGGTCATCTGTCTCTGGGGCTGGGTTCAATACCTCTATCTGGAGGCTGGTCATCTGTCTCTGGGTTCAATACCTCTATCTGGAGGCTGGTCATCTGTCTCTGGGTTCAATACCTCTATCTGGAGGCTGGTCATCTGTCTCTGGGTTCAATACCTCTAGCTGGAGGCTGGTCATCTGTCTCTGGGGCTGGGTTCAATACCTCTATCTGGAGGCTGGTCACCTGTCTCTGGGGCTGGGTTCAATACCACTATCTGGAGGCTGGTCACCTGTCTCTGGGGCTGGGTTCAATACCTCTAGCTGGAGGCTGGTCACCTGTCTCTGGGGCTGGGTTCAATACCTTAGCTGGAGGCTGGTCATCTGTCTCTGGGGCTGGGTTCAATACCTCTATCTGGAGGCTGGTCATCTGTCTCTGGGACTGGGCTCAATACCTCTATCTGGAGGCTGGTTATCTGTCTCTGGGTTCAATACCTCTAGCTGGAGGCTGGCCACCTGTCTCTGGGTTCAATACCTCTATCTGGAGGCTGGTCATCTGTCTCTGGGTTCAATACCTCTATCTGGAGGCTGGCCACCTGTCTCTGGGCTCAATACCTCTATCAGGAGGCTGGTCATCTGTCTCTGGGGCTGGGTTCAATACCTCTATCAGGAGGATGGTCATCTGTCTCTGGGGCTGGGTTCAATACCTCTATCTGGAGGCTGGTCATCTGTCTCTGGGTTCAATACCTCTATCTGGAGGCTGGTCATCTGTCTCTGGGTTCAATACCTCTATCTGGAGGCTGGTCATCTGTCTCTGGGTTCAATACCTCTAGCTGGAGGCTGGTCATCTGTCTCTGGGGCTGGGTTCAATACCTCTATCTGGAGGCTGGTCACCTGTCTCTGGGGCTGGGTTCAATACCTCTATCTGGAGGCTGGTCATCTGTCTCTGGGGCTGGGTTCAATACCTCTATCAGGAGGCTGGTCATCTGTCTCTGGGGCTGGGTTCAATACCTCTATCTGGAGGCTGGTCATCTGTCTCTGGGGCTGGGTTCAATACCTCTATCTGGAGGCTGGTCATCTGTCTCTGGGTTCAATACCTCTATCTGGAGGCTGGTCATCTGTCTCTGGGTTCAATACCTCTATCTGGAGGCTGGTCACCTGTCTCTGGGGCTGGGTTCAATACCTCTATCTGGGAGGCTGGTCATCTGTCTCTGGGGCTGGGTTCAATACCTCTATCAGGAGGCTGGTCATCTGTCTCTGGGGCTGGGTTCAATACCTCTATCTGGAGGCTGGTCATCTGTCTCTGGGGCTGGGTTCAATACCTCTATCTGGAGGCTGGTCATCTGTCTCTGGGTTCAATACCTCTATCTGGAGGCTGGTCATCTGTCTCTGGGTTCAATACCTCTATCAGGAGGCTGGTCACCTGTCTCTGGGGCTGGGTTCAATACCTGTCTCTGGGGCTGGGTTCAATACCTCTATCTGGAGGCTGGTCATCTGTCTCTGGGTTCAATACCTCTATCAGGAGGCTGGTCATCTGTCTCTGGGTTCAATACCTCTATCTGGAGGCTGGTCATCTGTCTCTGGGGCTGGGTTCAATACCACTATCTGGAGGCTGGTTATCTGTCTCTGGGGCTGGGTTCAATACCTCTATCTGGAGGCTGGTCACCTGTCACTGGGTTCAATACCTCTATCTGGAGGCTGGTCACCTGTCACTGGGTTCAATACCTCTATCTGGAGGCTGGTCATCTGTCTCTGGGTTCAATACCTCTATCTGGAGGCTGGTCACCTGTCACTGGGTTCAATACCTCTATCTGGAGGCTGGTCACCTGTCTCTGGGGCTGGGTTCAATACCTCTATCAGGAGGCTGGTCATCTGTCTCTGGGGCTGGGTTCAATACCTCTATCTGGAGGCTGGTCATCTGTCTCTGGGCTCAATAACTCTAGCTGGAGGCTGGTCACCTGTCTCTGGGGCTGGGTTCAATACCTCTATCAGGAGGCTGGTCATCTGTCTCTGGGGCTGGGTTCAATACCTCTATCTGGAAGCTGGTCACCTGTCTCTGGGGCTGGGTTCAATACCACTATCTGGAGGCTGGTCACCTGTCTCTGGGGCTGGGTTCAATACTTCTATCTGGAGGCTGGTCATCTGTCTCTGGGTTCAATACCTCTATCAGGAGGCTGGTCATCTGTCTCTGGGTTCAATACCTCTATCTGGAGGCTGGTCATCTGTCTCTGGGGCTGGGTTCAATACCTCTATCTGGAGGCTGGTCACCTGTTTCTGGGGCTGGGTTCAATACCTCTATCTGGAGGCTGGTCATCTGTCTCTGGGGCTGGGTTCAATACCTCTATCTGGAGGCTGGTCACCTGTCTCTGGGGCTGGGTTCAATACCTTAGCTGGAGGCTGGTCATCTGTCTCTGGGACTGGGTTCAATACCTCTATCTGGAGGCTGGTCACCTGTCTCTGGGGCTGGGTTCAATACCTCTATCTGGAGGCTGGTCATCTGTCTCTGGGCTGGGTTCAATACCTTAGCTGGAGGCTGGTCATCTGTCTCTGGGGCTGGGTTCAATACCTCTATCTGGAGGCTGGTCACCTGTCTCTGGGGCTGGGTTCAATACCTCTATCTGGAGGCTGGTCACCTGTCTCTGGGGCTGGGTTCAATACCTCTATCTGGAGGCTGGTCATCTGTCTCTGGGGCTGGGTTCAATACCTCTAGCTGGAGGCTGGTCACCTGTCTCTGGGTTCAATACCTCTAGCTGGAGGCTGGCCACCTGTCTCTGGGCTCAATACCTCTATCTGGAGGCTGGTCATCTGTCTCTGGGTTCAATACCTCTATCTGGAGGCTGGCCACCTGTCTCTGGGCTCAATACCTCTATCTGGAGGCTGGTCATCTGTCTCTGGGTTCAATACCTCTATCTGGAGGCTGGCCACCTGTCACTGGGTTCATTACCTCTATCAGGAGGCTGGTCATCTGTCTCTGGGTTCAATACCTCTAGCTGGAGGCTGGCCACCTGTCTCTGGGCTCAATACCTCTATCTGGAGGCTGGTTATCTGTCTCTGGGTTCAATACCTCTAGCTGGAGGCTGGCCACCTGTCTCTGGGTTCAATACCTCTATCTGGAGGCTGGTCATCTGTCTCTGGGTTCAATACCTCTATCTGGAGGCTGGCCACCTGTCTCTGGGCTCAATACCTCTATCAGGAGGCTGGTCATCTGTCTCTGGGGCTGGGTTCAATACCTCTATCAGGAGGCTGGTCATCTGTCTCTGGGGCTGGGTTCAATACCTCTATCTGGAGGCTGGTCATCTGTCTCTGGGTTCAATACCTCTATCTGGAGGCTGGTCATCTGTCTCTGGGTTCAATACCTCTATCTGGAGGCTGGTCATCTGTCTCTGGGTTCAATACCTCTAGCTGGAGGCTGGTCATCTGTCTCTGGGGCTGGGTTCAATACCTCTATCTGGAGGCTGGTCACCTGTCTCTGGGGCTGGGTTCAATACCACTATCTGGAGGCTGGTCACCTGTCTCTGGGGCTGGGTTCAATACCTCTAGCTGGAGGCTGGTCACCTGTCTCTGGGGCTGGGTTCAATACCTTAGCTGGAGGCTGGTCATCTGTCTCTGGGGCTGGGTTCAATACCTCTATCTGGAGGCTGGTCATCTGTCTCTGGGACTGGGCTCAATACCTCTATCTGGAGGCTGGTTATCTGTCTCTGGGTTCAATACCTCTAGCTGGAGGCTGGCCACCTGTCTCTGGGTTCAATACCTCTATCTGGAGGCTGGTCATCTGTCTCTGGGTTCAATACCTCTATCTGGAGGCTGGCCACCTGTCTCTGGGCTCAATACCTCTATCAGGAGGCTGGTCATCTGTCTCTGGGGCTGGGTTCAATACCTCTATCAGGAGGATGGTCATCTGTCTCTGGGGCTGGGTTCAATACCTCTATCTGGAGGCTGGTCATCTGTCTCTGGGTTCAATACCTCTATCTGGAGGCTGGTCATCTGTCTCTGGGTTCAATACCTCTATCTGGAGGCTGGTCATCTGTCTCTGGGTTCAATACCTCTAGCTGGAGGCTGGTCATCTGTCTCTGGGGCTGGGTTCAATACCTCTATCTGGAGGCTGGTCACCTGTCTCTGGGGCTGGGTTCAATACCACTATCTGGAGGCTGGTCACCTGTCTCTGGGGCTGGGTTCAATACCTCTAGCTGGAGGCTGGTCACCTGTCTCTGGGGCTGGGTTCAATACCTTAGCTGGAGGCTGGTCATCTGTCTCTGGGGCTGGGTTCAATACCTCTATCTGGAGGCTGGTCATCTGTCTCTGGGACTGGGCTCAATACCTCTATCTGGAGGCTGGTCATCTGTCTCTGGGGCTGGGTTCAATACCTCTATCTGGAGGCTGGTCACCTGTCTCTGGGGCTGGGTTCAATACCTCTATCTGAAGGCTGGTCATCTGTCTCTGGGGCTGGGTTCAATACCTTAGCTGGAGGCTGGTCATCTGTCTCTGGGGCTGGGTTCAATACCTCTATCTGGAGGCTGGTCACCTGTCTCTGGGGCTGGGTTCAATACCTCTATCTGGAGGCTGGTCACCTGTCTCTGGGGCTGGGTTCAATACCTCTATCTGGAGGCTGGTCATCTGTCTCTGGGGCTGGGTTCAATACCTCTAGCTGGAGGCTGGTCACCTGTCTCTGGGTTCAATACCTCTAGCTGGAGGCTGGCCACCTGTCTCTGGGCTCAATACCTCTATCTGGAGGCTGGTCATCTGTCTCTGGGTTCAATACCTCTATCTGGAGGCTGGCCACCTGTCTCTGGGCTCAATACCTCTATCTGGAGGCTGGTCATCTGTCTCTGGGTTCAATACCTCTATCTGGAGGCTGGCCACCTGTCACTGGGTTCATTACCTCTATCAGGAGGCTGGTCATCTGTCTCTGGGTTCAATACCTCTAGCTGGAGGCTGGCCACCTGTCTCTGGGCTCAATACCTCTATCTGGAGGCTGGTTATCTGTCTCTGGGTTCAATACCTCTAGCTGGAGGCTGGCCACCTGTCTCTGGGTTCAATACCTCTATCTGGAGGCTGGTCATCTGTCTCTGGGTTCAATACCTCTATCTGGAGGCTGGCCACCTGTCTCTGGGCTCAATACCTCTATCAGGAGGCTGGTCATCTGTCTCTGGGGCTGGGTTCAATACCTCTATCAGGAGGCTGGTCATCTGTCTCTGGGGCTGGGTTCAATACCTCTATCTGGAGGCTGGTCATCTGTCTCTGGGTTCAATACCTCTATCTGGAGGCTGGTCATCTGTCTCTGGGTTCAATACCTCTATCTGGAGGCTGGTCATCTGTCTCTGGGTTCAATACCTCTAGCTGGAGGCTGGTCATCTGTCTCTGGGGCTGGGTTCAATACCTCTATCTGGAGGCTGGTCATCTGTCTCTGGGTTCAATACCTCTATCTGGAGGCTGGTCATCTGTCTCTGGGTTCAATACCTCTATCTGGAGGCTGGTCATCTGTCTCTGGGTTCAATACCTCTAGCTGGAGGCTGGTCATCTGTCTCTGGGGCTGGGTTCAATACCTCTATCTGGAGGCTGGTCACCTGTCTCTGGGGCTGGGTTCAATACCACTATCTGGAGGCTGGTCACCTGTCTCTGGGGCTGGGTTCAATACCTCTAGCTGGAGGCTGGTCACCTGTCTCTGGGGCTGGGTTCAATACCTTAGCTGGAGGCTGGTCATCTGTCTCTGGGGCTGGGTTCAATACCTCTATCTGGAGGCTGGTCATCTGTCTCTGGGACTGGGCTCAATACCTCTATCTGGAGGCTGGTTATCTGTCTCTGGGTTCAATACCTCTAGCTGGAGGCTGGCCACCTGTCTCTGGGTTCAATACCTCTATCTGGAGGCTGGTCATCTGTCTCTGGGTTCAATACCTCTATCAGGAGGCTGGCCACCTGTCTCTGGGCTCAATACCTCTATCAGGAGGCTGGTCATCTGTCTCTGGGGCTGGGTTCAATACCTCTATCTGGAGGATGGTCATCTGTCTCTGGGGCTGGGTTCAATACCTCTATCTGGAGGCTGGTCATCTGTCTCTGGGTTCAATACCTCATCTCTGGTCATCTGTCTCTGGGTTCAATACCTCTATCTGGAGGCTGGTCATCTGTCTCTGGGTTCAATACCTCTAGCTGGAGGCTGGTCATCTGTCTCTGGGGCTGGGTTCAATACCTCTATCTGGAGGCTGGTCACCTGTCTCTGGGGCTGGGTTCAATACCACTATCTGGAGGCTGGTCACCTGTCTCTGGGGCTGGGTTCAATACCTCTAGCTGGAGGCTGGTCACCTGTCTCTGGGGCTGGGTTCAATACCTTAGCTGGAGGCTGGTCATCTGTCTCTCTGGGTTCAATACCTCTATCTGGAGGCTGGTCATCTGTCTCTGGGACTGGGCTCAATACCTCTATCTGGAGGCTGGTCATCTGTCTCTGGGGCTGGGTTCAATACCTCTATCTGGAGGCTGGTCACCTGTCTCTGGGGCTGGGTTCAATACCTCTATCTGAAGGCTGGTCATCTGTCTCTGGGGCTGGGTTCAATACCTTAGCTGGAGGCTGGTCATCTGTCTCTGGGGCTGGGTTCAATACCTCTATCTGGAGGCTGGTCACCTGTCTCTGGGGCTGGGTTCAATACCTCTATCTGGAGGCTGGTCACCTGTCTCTGGGGCTGGGTTCAATACCTCTATCTGGAGGCTGGTCATCTGTCTCTGGGGCTGGGTTCAATACCTCTAGCTGGAGGCTGGTCACCTGTCTCTGGGTTCAATACCTCTAGCTGGAGGCTGGCCACCTGTCTCTGGGCTCAATACCTCTATCTGGAGGCTGGTCATCTGTCTCTGGGTTCCAATACCTCTATCTGGAGGCTGGCCACCTGTCTCTGGGCTCAATACCTCTATCTGGAGGCTGGTCATCTGTCTCTGGGTTCAATACCTCTATCTGGAGGCTGGCCACCTGTCACTGGGTTCATTACCTCTATCAGGAGGCTGGTCATCTGTCTCTGGGTTCAATACCTCTAGCTGGAGGCTGGCCACCTGTCTCTGGGCTCAATACCTCTATCTGGAGGCTGGTTATCTGTCTCTGGGTTCAATACCTCTAGCTGGAGGCTGGCCACCTGTCTCTGGGTTCAATACCTCTATCTGGAGGCTGGTCATCTGTCTCTGGGTTCAATACCTCTATCTGGAGGCTGGCCACCTGTCTCTGGGCTCAATACCTCTATCAGGAGGCTGGTCATCTGTCTCTGGGGCTGGGTTCAATACCTCTATCAGGAGGCTGGTCATCTGTCTCTGGGGCTGGGTTCAATACCTCTATCTGGAGGCTGGTCATCTGTCTCTGGGTTCAATACCTCTATCTGGAGGCTGGTCATCTGTCTCTGGGTTCAATACCTCTATCTGGAGGCTGGTCATCTGTCTCTGGGTTCAATACCTCTAGCTGGAGGCTGGTCATCTGTCTCTGGGGCTGGGTTCAATACCTCTATCTGGAGGCTGGTCACCTGTCTCTGGGGCTGGGTTCAATACCACTATCTGGAGGCTGGTCACCTGTCTCTGGGGCTGGGTTCAATACCTCTAGCTGGAGGCTGGTCACCTGTCTCTGGGGCTGGGTTCAATACCTTAGCTGGAGGCTGGTCATCTGTCTCTGGGGCTGGGTTCAATACCTCTATCTGGAGGCTGGTCATCTGTCTCTGGGACTGGGCTCAATACCTCTATCTGGAGGCTGGTTATCTGTCTCTGGGTTCAATACCTCTAGCTGGAGGCTGGCCACCTGTCTCTGGGTTCAATACCTCTATCTGGAGGCTGGTCATCTGTCTCTGGGTTCAATACCTCTATCTGGAGGCTGGCCACCTGTCTCTGGGCTCAATACCTCTATCAGGAGGCTGGTCATCTGTCTCTGGGGCTGGGTTCAATACCTCTATCAGGAGGCTGGTCATCTGTCTCTGGGTTCAATACCTCTATCTGGAGGCTGGTCATCTGTCTCTGGGTTCAATACCTCTATCTGGAGGCTGGTCATCTGTCTCTGGGTTCAATACCTCTATCTGGAGGCTGGTCATCTGTCTCTGGGTTCAATACCTCTAGCTGGAGGCTGGTCATCTGTCTCTGGGGCTGGGTTCAATACCTCTATCTGGAGGCTGGTCACCTGTCTCTGGGGCTGGGTTCAATACCACTATCTGGAGGCTGGTCACCTGTCTCTGGGGCTGGGTTCAATACCTCTAGCTGGAGGCTGGTCACCTGTCTCTGGGGCTGGGTTCAATACCTTAGCTGGAGGCTGGTCATCTGTCTCTGGGGCTGGGTTCAATACCTCTATCTGGAGGCTGGTCATCTGTCTCTGGGACTGGGCTCAATACCTCT
>NC_088421.1:55249713-55299713 GCF_034236695.1 Oncorhynchus nerka | reverse complement strand
AGTAGTCAGGGTCTAGTATAACAACATCTAGGTGTAGTAGTCAGGGTCTAGTATAACAACATCTAGATGTAGTAGTCAGGGTCTAGTATAATAACATCTAGGTGTAGTAGTCAGGGTCTAGTATAACAACATCTAGGTGTAGTAGTCAGGGTCTAGTATAATAACATCTAGGTGTAGTAGTCAGGGTCTAGTATAACAACATCTAGGTGTAGTTTGAAGTCAGGGTCTAGTATAACAACATCTAGGTGTAGTAGTCAGGGTCTAGTATAACAACATCTAGGTGTAGTAGTCAGGGTCTAGTATAATAACATCTAGGTGTAGTAGTCAGGGTCTAGTATAACAACATCTAGGTGTTGTAGTCAGGGTCTAGTATAACAACATCTAGGTGTTGTAGTCAGGGTCTAGTATAACAACATCTAGGTGTAGTAGTCAGGGTCTAGTATAACAACATCTAGGTGTTGTAGTCAGGGTCTAGTATAACAACATCTAGGTGTTGTAGTCAGGGTCTAGTATAACAACATCTAGGTGTTGTAGTCAGGGTCTAGTATAACAACATCTAGGTGTTGTAGTCAGGGTCTAGTATAACAACATCTAGGTGTAGTTTGAAGTCAGGGTCTAGTATAACAACATCTAGGTGTTGTAGTCAGGGTTTAGTATAATACTATCTATGTCTAGGTTGAAGTCAGGGTCTAGTATAATCACATCTAGGTGTAGTAGTCAGGGTCTAGTATAACAACATCTAGGTCTAGGTTGAAGTCAGGGTCTAGTATAACAACATCTAGGTGTAGTAGTCAGGGTCTAGTATAATAACATCTAGGTGTAGTTTGAAGTCAGGGTCTAGTATAACAACATCTAGGTGTAGTAGTCAGGGTCTAGTATAACAACATCTAGGTGTAGTAGTCAGGGTCTAGTATAATAACATCTAGGTGTAGTAGTCAGGGTCTAGTATAACAACATCTAGGTGTAGTAGTCAGGGTCTAGTATAATAACATCTAGGTGTTGTAGTCAGGGTCTAGTATAATAACATCTAGGTGTAGTAGTCAGGGTCTAGTATAACAACATCTAGGTGTAGTAGTCAGGGTCTAGTATAACAACATCTAGGTGTAGTAGTCAGGGTCTAGTATAATAATATCTAGGTGTTGTAGTCAGGGTTTAGTATAATAATATCTATGTCTAGGTTGAAGTCAGGGTCTAGTATAATCACATCTAGGTGTTGAAGTCAGGGTCTAGTATAATCACATCTAGGTCTAGGTTGAAGTCAGGGTCTAGTATAATAACATCTAGGTCTAGTTTGAATATTTATTCTCTAGTTCTACTGTGTCTGTGCTCCCTGCCTGCACTCAACACACACACACACACACACACACACACACACACACACACACACACACACACACACACACACACACACACACACACACACACACACACACACACACACACACACAGGTGAATCTGGCATTCTGTCAGAACAGGTGTCTGCAGCACCTGCCGTCTGTCAGTTTTGAATATTCTCTCTGATTCCGGAATACGTTAGAATTCGACCTGAAACACCTCCACAGCTGCTGGGGGTCGGCGGGAGGGAGAGAGGGAGAGGATGAGGAACAGAGAGACGGAAGGAGAGAGGGAGAGGATGAGGGACAGAGAGACGGAAGGAGAGAGGGAGAGGACGAGGGACAGAGAGACGGAAGGAGAGAGGTAAAGAGAGAGTGAAAGAGGGAGAGAGAGGGAGAGGATGAGGGACAGAGAGACGGAAGGAGAGAGGTAAAGAGAGAGTGAAAGAGGGAGAGGGAGAGAGAGGGAGAGGACGAGGGACAGAGAGACGGAAGGAGAGAGGGAGAGGATGAGGGACAGAGAGACGGAAGGAGAGAGGGAGAGGATGAGGGACAGAGAGACGGAAGGAGAGAGGGAGAGGATGAGGGACAGAGAGATGGAAGGAGAGAGGTAAAGAGAGAGTGAAAGAGGGGAGGGGAGAGAGGGAGAGGACGAGGGACAGAGAGACGGAAGGAGAGAGGGAGAGGATGAGGGACAGAGTCGGAAGGAGAGAGGAAGGAGAGACGGAAGGAGAGAGGGAGAGGATGAGGGACAGAGAGATGGAAGGAGAGAGGTAAAGAGAGAGTGAAAGAGGGAGAGAGAGGGAGAGGATGAGGGACAGAGTCGGAGGAGAGAGGGAGAGGATGAGGGACAGAGAGACGGAAGGAGAGAGGGAGAGGATGAGGGACAGAGAGACGGAAGGAGAGAGGTAAAGAGAGAGTGAAAGAGGGAGAGGGAGAGAGAGGGAGAGGACGAGGGACAGAGAGACGGAAGGGAGAGAGGTAAAGAGAGTGAAAGAGGGGAGAGGGGAGAGGATGAGGACAGAGAGACGGAAGGAGAGACAAAGAGAGAGTGAAAGAGGCAGAGGGAGAGAGAGGGAGAGGACGAGGACAGAGAGACGGAAGGAGAGAGGGAGGGATGAGGGACAGAGAGGCGGAAGGAGAGAGGGAGAGGACGAGGGACAGAGAGACGGAAGGAGAGAGGTAAAAGAGAGAGGAAAGAGGGGAGAGAGAGATGAGGGACAGAGAGACGGAAGGAGAGAGGTAAAGAGAGAGTGAAAGAGGGAGAGGGGAGAGAGGGAGAGACGAGGGACAGAGAGACGGAAGGGAGAGGGAGAGGATGAGGGACAGAGAGACGGAAGGAGAGAGGGAGAGGATGAGGGACAGAGAGACGGAAGGAGAGATCTAAAGAGAGAAAAGAGGGAGAGAGAGGGAGAGGATGAGGGACAGAGGGTCGGAGGCAAAGAGAGAGGGAGAGGATGAGGAGAGAGGGAGACGGAACAGTCTAAAGAGAGAGTGAAAGAGGAGAGAGGGAGAGAGGGAGAGACAGGACAGAGAGACTCTTCTAAAGAGAGATGAAAGAGGGAGAGAGAGGAGAGGATGAGGGACAGAGAGACGGAAGGAGAGAGGTAAAGAGAGAGTGAAAGAAGAGAGAGGAAGGAGAGAGAGGACAGAGAGGACTAAAGGAGAGAGAGACGGAAGGAGAGAGGGGAGGATGAGAGAGAAGGAGAGATCACTGAGAGTCACAGAGAGAGGGAGAGGATGAGGAAAGAGAGAAGGGAGAGATAAAGGGACAGAGAGACGGAAGGAGAGAGGGAGAGAGGGAGAGAGAGAGAGGACGAGGGACAGAGAGAGGAAGGAGAGAGGTAAAGAGAGAGGAGAGAGAGGAAGGGATTCAGAGAGACGTGAAGGAGAGAGGGAGAGGATGAGGGGACAGAGAGATGGGAAGGAGAGAGGGAGAGGATGAGGACAGAGGGAGGAAGGAGAGAGGATGCCGAGGACAGAGAGACGGAAGGAGAGGTAAAGAGAGATGAAAGAGGAGAGGGAGAGTGAGGGACAGAGAGACGGGAAGGAGAGGGTAAAGAGAGCGAAAAGAGAGAGAGGAGAGGTCCAGAGAGGGAGAGAGAGGGAGAGGATCAGAGAGACGAAGAGAGGTAAAGAGAGAGTGAAAGAGGGAGAGGGAGAGAGAGGGAGAGGACGAGGATGAGAGACGGAAGGAAAGGAGAGAGAGTGAAAGAGGAGAGAGGGATGAGAGAGACGGAAGGAGAGAGAGGAGAGGGACAGAGAGACGGAAGGAGAGAGCATCAGGGACAGAGGCGGAAGGAGAGGGAGAGGAGGGACAGAGAGAGGAGAGAGGAGAGGAAAGAGGGAGAGAGAGGAGAGGATGAGGGACAGAGAGACGGAAGGAGAGAGGTAAAGAGAGATGAAAGAGGGAGAGGGAGAGAGAGGAGAGGACGAGAGAGGGAGAGGGACAGAGAGACGGAAGGAGAGAGGGAGAGGAGAGGGACAGAGAGAGGAAGGAGAGAGGAGAGAGGGAAAGAGAGGGAGGATGAGGGACAGAGAGACGGAAGGAGGAGGGAGAGGATGAGGGACAGAGAGACGGAAGGAGAGAGGTAAAGAGAGAGTGAAAGAGGGAGAAGAGAGGAGAGGAGAGGACAGAGAGACGGAAGGAGAGAGGAAGGATGAGAGGACAGAGAGACGGAAGGAGAGAGGTAAAGAGAGAGTGAGAGGGAGAGGGAGAGAGAGGGAGAGGAGAGGGACAGAGAGACCAGAGGGAGAGGAGACAGAGATTGGAAGGAGAGAGGTAAAGAGAGAGGAGAGAGAGGGAGAGAGAGGGAGAGGATGAGGGACAGAGAGACGGAAGGAGAGAGGTAAAGAGAGAGAGGAAAGAGGAGAGAGGGGAGAGAGAGAGGGAGAGGATGAGGACAGAGAGATGAGAGAGGGAGAGTGAGGACAGATGGACAGAGAGACGGATTTGAGGAGAAGGTAAAGAGAGAGTGAAAGAGGGGAGAGGATGAGGGACAGAGAGACGGAAGGAGAGAGGTAAAGAGAGAGGAAAGAGGGAGAGGAGAGAGAGGGAGAGGACGAGGGACAGAGAGACGGAAGGAGAGAGGGAGAGATGAGGAACAGAGAGGAGAGAGGTAAAGAGAGAGTGAAAGAGGGAGAGGGAGAGAGGGAGAGGACGAGGGACAGAGAGACGGAAGGAGAGAGGTAAAGAGAGAGTGAAAGAGGAGAGAGAGGGAGAGGATGAGGAACAGAGAGACGGAAGGAGAGAGGGAGAGGATGAGGGACAGAGAGACGGAAGGGAGAGAGGGAGAGGATGAGGACAGAGAGGCGGAAGGAGAGAGGGAGAGGACGAGGACAGAGAGACGGAAGGAGAGAGGCAAAGAGAGAGGAAAGAGGAGAGAGAGAGGGAGAGGATGAGGGACAGAGAGACGGAAGGAGAGAGGTAAAGAGAGAGTGAAAGAGGGGAGGGAGAGAGGAGAGGATGAGGACAGAGAGACGGAAGGAGAGAGGGAGAGGATGAGGGACAGAGAGACAGGAAGGAGAGAGGGAGAGGATGAGGACAGAGAGAGAATTGAGAGGAAAGAGAGAGTGAAAGAGGGGGAGAGAGGGAGAGGATGAGGACAGAGAGACGGAGGAGAGAGGGAGAGGATGAGAGAGAGACGGAAGGAGAGAGGTAAAGAGAGAGGAAAAGAGGAGAGGGGAGAGAGGGAGAGGCGAGGACAGAGAGACGGAAGGAGAGAGTAAAGAGAGAGTGAAAAGGAGAGAGAGGGAGAGGATGAGGGACAGAGAGACGGAAGGAGAGAGGTAAAGAGAGAGTGAAAGAGGAGAGGGAGAGAGGGAGAGGATGAGGGACAGAGAGACGGAGGGAGAGAGGGAGAGGACGAGGGACAGAGAGACGGGAAGAGAGAGAGGGAGAGGATGAGGAACAGAGAGACGGAAGGAGAGAGGGAGAGGATGAGGGACAGAGAGATGGAAGGAGAGACTAAAGAGAGAGGAAAGAGGGAGAGAGGGAGAGGATGAGGGACAGAGAGACGGAGGAGAGAGGGAGAGGATGAGGGACAGAGAGACGGAAGGAGAGAGGTAAAAAGGAAAGAGGAGAGGGGAGAGAGAGGGAGAGGACGAGGACAGAGAGACGGAAGGAGAGAGGTAAAGAGAGTGAAAGAGGAGAGAGAGGGAGAGGATGAGGGACAGAGAGACGGAAGGAGAGAGGTAAAGAGAGAGTGAAAGAGGGAGGGAGAGAGAGGAGAGGACGAGGGACAGAGAGACGGAAGGAGAGAGGGAGAGGATGAGGGACAGAGGCGGAAGGAGAGAGGACGAGGACAGAGAGACGGAAGGAGAGAGGCAAAGAGAGAGGAAAGAGGGAGAGAGAGGAGAGAGGATGAGGACAGAGAGACGGAAGAGAGAGGTAAAGAGAGAGTGAAAGAGGGAGAGGGAGAGAGAGGGAGAGGACGAGGGACAGAGAGACGGAAGGAGAGAGGGAGAGGATGAGGAACAGAGAGACGGAAGGAGAGAGGTAAAGAGAGAGTGAAAGAGGGAGAGGGAGAGAGAGGGAGAGGACGAGGGACAGAGAGACGGAAGGAGAGAGGTAAAGAGAGAGTGAAAGAGGGAGAGAGAGGGAGAGGATGAGGAACAGAGAGACGGAAGGAGAGAGGGAGAGGATGAGGGACAGAGAGACGGAAGGAGAGAGGGAGAGGATGAGGGACAGAGAGGCGGAAGGAGAGAGGGAGAGGACGAGGGACAGAGAGACGGAAGGAGAGAGGTAAAGAGAGAGTGAAAGAGGGAGAGAGAGGGAGAGGATGAGGGACAGAGAGTTTAAAAGAGAGTAAGAGGGAGAGGGAGAGAGAGGGAGAGGACGAGGGACAGAGAGACGGAAGGAGAGAGGGAGAGGATGAGGGACAGAGAGACGGGGTGAGAGAGGGAGAGGATGAGGGACAGAGAGACGGAAGGGGAGAGGAAAGAGAGACAAAAAGAGGGAGAGAGAGGGAGAGGATGAGGACAGAGAGCGGAGGGAGAGAGGGAGAGGATGAGGACAGAGAGACGGAAGGAGAGAGGTAAAGAGAGAGTGAAAGAGGGAGAGGGAGAGAGAGGAGAGGACGAGGACAGAGAGACGGAAGGAGAGAGGTAAAGAGAGAGTGAAAGAGGGAGAGAGAGGGAGAGGATGAGGACAGAGAGACGGAAGGAGAGAGGGAGAGGATGAGGGACAGAGAGACGGAAGAGAGAGGAGAGGATGAGGGACAGAGAGATGGAAGGAGAGAGAGTAAAAGAGATGAAAGAGGGAGGAGAGTCAGGATGAGGGACAGAGAGACGGAGGGGAGAGGAGAGGATGAGGGACAGAGAGACGGAAGGAGAGAGGTTTATTGAAATCTAGGGAGAGAGAGGGAGAGGACGAGGGACAGAGAGACGGAAGGAGAGAGGTAAAGAGAGAGTGAAAGAGGGAGAGAGAGGGAGAGGATGAGGGACAGAGAGACGGAAGGAGAGAGGTAAAGAGAGAGTGAAAGAGGCAGAGGGAGAGAGAGGGAGAGGACGAGGGACAGAGAGACGGAAGGAGAGAGGGAGAGGATGAGGGACAGAGAGGCGGAAGGAGAGAGGGAGAGGACGAGGGACAGAGAGACGGAAGGAGAGAGGTAAAGAGAGAGTGAAAGAGGGAGAGAGAGGGAGAGGATGAGGGACAGAGAGACGGAAGGAGAGAGGTAAAGAGAGAGTGAAAGAGGAGAGAGAGAGAGGGAGAGGACGAGGGACAGAGAGACGGAAGGAGAGAGAGAGGATGAGGGACAGAGAGGCGGAAGGAGAGAGGGAGAGGACGAGGGACAGAGGAGACGGAAGGAGAGAGGTAAAGAGAGAGTGAAAAGGGAGGGAGAGAGGGAGAGGATGAGGGACAGAGAGACGGAAGGAGAGAGGTAAAGAGAGAGTGAAAGAGGAGAGGGAGAGAGGGAGAGGACGAGGGACAGAGAGACGGAAGGAGAGAGGGAGAGGATGAGGGACAGAGAGACGGAAGGAGAGAGGGAGAGGATGAGGGACAGAGAGACGGAAGGAGAGAGGGAGAGGATGAGGGACAGAGAGATGGAAGGAGAGAGGTAAAGAGAGAGGAAAGAGGAGAGAGAGGGAGAGGATGAGGGACAGAGAGACGGAGGGAGAGAGGGAGAGGATGAGGGACAGAGAGACGGAAGGAGAGAGGTAAAGAGAGAGTGAAAGAGGGAGAGGGAGAGAGAGGGAGAGGACGAGGGACAGAGAGACGGAAGGAGAGAGGTAAAGAGAGAGTGAAAGAGGGAGAGAGAGGGAGAGGACGAGGGACAGAGAGACGGAAGGAGAGAGGGAGAGGATGAGGGACAGAGAGGCGGAAGGAGAGAGGGAGAGGATGAGGGACAGAGAGACGGAAGGAGAGAGGTAAAGAGAGAGTGAAAGAGGGAGAGAGAGGAGAGGATGAGGACAGAGACGGAAGGAGAGAGGCAAAGAGATGAAAGAGGGAGAGAGGGAGAGATGGGAGGGACTTAGAGATAAAGAGAGGGGAAAGAGGGAGAGAGAGAGAGGGGAGAGGCAGGGGACAGAGAGACGGAAGGAGAGAGGAGAGGATGAGGGACAGAGAGCGGAAGGAGAGGGAGAGGACGAGGACAGAGAGAGGAAGGAGAGAGGCAAAGAGAGAGTGAAAGAGGGAGAGAGAGGGAGGATGAGGACAGAGACGGAAGGAGAGAGGTAAAGAGAGGTGAAAGAGGAGAGGGAGAGAGAGGGAGAGGACGAGGTTAGTTTGAAGGAGAGAGGGAGGATGAGGGACAGAGAGGAAGGAGAGAGGGAGAGGATGAGGACAGAGAGACGGAAGGAGAGAGGGAGAGGATGAGGACAGAGAGATGGAAGGAGAGAGGTAAAGAGAGAGTGAAAGAGAGAGAGAGAGGGAGAGGATGAGGACAGAGAGAGACGGAGGGAGAGAAGGAGAGGATGAGGGACAGAGAGACGGAAGGAGAGAGGTAAAGAGAGAGTGAAAGAGAGAGAGGGAGAGGACGAGGGACAGAGAGACGGAAGGAGAGAGGTAAAGATTGAAGAGGGGAGAGAGAGGGAGAGGATAGGGACAGAGACGGAAGGAGAGGGGTAGGATGAGGGACAGAGAGGCGGAAGGAGAAGGAGAGGACGAGGGACAGAGAGACGGAAGGAGAGAGGTAAAGAGAGAGTGAAAGAGGGAGAGAGAGGGAGAGGATGAGGGACAGAGAGACGGAAGGAGAGAGGTAAAGAGAGAGTGAAAGAGGGAGAGGGAGAGAGAGGGAGAGGACGAGGGACAGAGAGACGGAAGGAGAGAGGGAGAGGATGAGGGACAGAGAGACGGAAGGAGAGAGGGAGAGGATGAGGGACAGAGAGACGGAAGGAGAGAGGGAGAGGATGAGGGACAGAGAGATGGAAGGAGAGAGGTAAAGAGAGAGTGAAAGAGGGAGAGAGAGGGAGAGGATGAGGGACAGAGAGACGGAGGGAGAGAGGGAGAGGATGAGGGACAGAGAGACGGAAGGAGAGAGGTAAAGAGAGAGTGAAAGAGGGAGAGGGAGAGAGAGGGAGAGGACGAGGGACAGAGAGACGGAAGGAGAGAGGTAAAGAGAGAGTGAAAGAGGGAGAGAGAGGGAGAGGAACAGAGAGACGGAGGGAGAGAGGGAGAGGATGAGGAACAGAGAGACGGAAGGAAGATAAAGAGAGAGTGAAAGAGGAGAGAGAGGAGAGAGAGGGAGAGGATGAGGGACAGAGAGCGGAAGGAGAGAGGTAAAGAGAGAGTGAAAGAGGGAGAGAGAGGGAGAGGATGAGGAACAGAGAGACGGAAGGAGAGAGGGAGAGGATGAGGGACAGAGAGACGGAAGGAGAGAGGGAGAGGATGAGGGACAGAGAGGCGGAAGGAGAGAGGGAGAGGACGAGGGGAGAGGACGGAAGGAAGAGGTAAAGAGAGAGTGAAAGAGGGAGAGAGAGGGAGAGGACGAGGGACAGAGAGACGGAAGGAGAGAGGTAAAGAGAGTGAAAGAGGGAGAGAGAGGGAGAGGATGAGGGACAGAGAGACGGAGGGAGAGAGGTAAAGAGAGAGTGAAAGAGGGAGAGGGAGAGGATGAGGACAGAGAGACGGAAGGGAGAGAGGGGGGAGAGGATGAGGGACAGAGAGACGGAAGGAGAGAGGAGGACGAGGGACAGAGAGACGGAAGGAGAGGAGTAAAGAGAGTGAAAGAGGGAGAGAGAGGGAGAGGACGAGGACAGAGAGAGACGGAAGGAGAGAGGGAGAGGATGAGGGACAGAGAGGCGGAAGGAGAGGGAGAGGATGAGGGACAGAGAGACGGAAGGAGAGAGGTAAAGAGAGAGGAAAGAGGGAGAGAGAGGGAGAGGATGAGGACAGAGAGACGGAAGAGAGAGGTCTGAAAGAGGGAGAGGGAGAGAGAGGGAGAGGACGAGGGACAGAGAGACGGAAGGAGAGAGGGAGAGGACAGAGGGACAGAGAGACGGAAGGAGAGAGGAGAGGATGAGGGACAGAGAGCGGAAGGAGAGAGGGAGAGGAACAGGGACAGAGAGACGGAAGGAGAGAGGTAAAGAGAGGAAAGAGGGAGAGAGAGGGAGAGGATGAGGACAGAGAGACGGAGGGAGAGAGGAGAGGACGAGGGGACAGAGAGACGGATTTAGACTGAGGAACAGAGACGGAAGAGAGAGAGGGAGAGGATGAGGGACAGAGAGACGGAAGGAGAGAGGTAAAGAGAGAGTGAAAGAGGGAGAGAGAGGAGAGGATGAGGACAGAGAGACGGAGGGAGAGAGGAGAGAGGCTAGGACAGAGAGACGGAAGGAGAGAGGTAAAGAGACAGTGAAAGAGGGAAGAGGGGAGAGGATGAGGACAGAGAGACGGAAGGAGAGGTAAAGGAGAGAGGGAGAGGATGAGGACAGAGAGACAGAAGGAGAGAGGACAAAGAGAGAGTGAAAGAGGGAGAGAGAGGGAGAGGATGAGGGACAGAGAGACGGAAGACGAGTAAAGAGAGAGAAGAGGGAGAGGAGAGGATGAGGAACTCGGAATTGAGAGGGACGGGACACAGACATGGAAGGAGAGAGGCTATGAAAGAGGGAGGAGAGAGGGAGAGGATGAGGAACAGAGAGACGGAAGGAGAGAGGTGGAGGATGAGGGACAGAGAGACTGAAGGGGAGGGAGAGGATGAGGGACAGAGACGAAGGAGAGAGGGAGAGACGAGGGACAGAGAGACGGAAGGAGAGAGGTAAAGAGATTGAAAGAGGGAGAGAGAGGGAGCTGAGGACAGAGAGAGACGGGAAGGATTGAGCTAAACAGTCTTAGAGGAGAGGGATGAGACAGTGAGACGGAGAGGGAGAGGAGGAGAAGGGAGAGTCTGAGGGAGAGAGGGAGGAGAGAGGAGAGAGGATAACAGAGACGGAAGGAGAGAGAGAGGATAGGGACAGAGACGGAAGGATTGAGGCAAAGAGAGCGAAAGAGGGAGAGAGAGGAGAGGATGAGGGACAGAGAGACGGAGGAGAGAGGAGAGGGCGAGGGACAGAGAGAGGAATTGAGCTAAAGAGACAGTGAAAGAGGGAGAGAGGGAGAGGACACAGGACAGAGAGACGGAAGGAGAGAGTAAAGAGAGAGTGAAAAGAGGGAGAGAGAGGGAGAGGATGAGAGGACACAGCGGAAGGAGAGGAACAGAGAGAGAGGAAAAGAGGGAGAGAGAGGGAGACAGAGATGGAGGAAGGAGAGAGGTAAGAGAGAGAGTGGAGAGAGAGGGAAGGATGAGACAGAGAGAGGAAGGGAGTTATTGAGGGACAGAGAGACGGAAGGAGAGAGGTAAAGAGAGAGGAAAGAGGGAGAGAGAGGGAGAGGATGAGGGACAGAGAGACGGAGAGGGAGAGAGGGAGAGGATGAGGGACAGAGAGACGGAAGGAGAGAGGTAAAGAGAGAGTGAAAGAGGGAGAGAGAGGGAGAACGCATATGTCTATTTAAGAGAAAGTATGGTGGTGGTTTGGTGAAGTGTGCTCACACGGGAGTAACCTTGTCTGAGACTTCAACATTCATGTTAGCTCACAGTGCTGAAGTCTAGGATACAGCTCATTGAGCTAACACTGTTTTAGGCTTTAGCTTATTGAGCTAACACAGTCTTAGGCTTTAGTTTATTGAGGTAACACAGTCTTAGGGAGCTAACACAGTCTTAGGCTATAGCTTATTGAGCTAACACAGTCTTAGGGAGCTAACACAGTCTTATTGATCACAGTCTTAGGGAGCTAACACAGTCTTAAGCTTTAGCTCATTGATGTAACACAGTCTTAGGCTTTAGCTTATTGAGCTAACACAGTCTTAGGCTTTAGCTTATTGAGCTAACACAGTCTTAGGCTTTATCTTATTGAGCTAACACAGTCTTAGGCTTTAGCTTATTGAGCTAACACAGTCTTAGGGAGCTAACACAGTCTTAGGCTTTAGTTTATTGAGCTAACACAGTCTTAGGGAGCTAACACAGTCTTAGGCTTTATCTCATTGAGTTAACATAGTCTTGGGCTTTAGCATATTGAGCTAACATAGTCTTAGGCTTTAGCTTATTGAGCTAACACTGTTTTAGGCTTTAGCTTATTGAGCTAACACAGTCTTAGGCTTTAGTTTATTGAGCTAACACAGTCTTAGGAGCTAACACAGTCTTAGGCTTTATCTCATTGCTGAGCTAACACAGTCTTAGGGCTTATTGAGCTAACACAGTCTTAGGCTTTAGTTTATTGAGCTAACACAGTCTTAGGGAGCTCATTGAGCTAACACAGTCTTAGGCTTTATCTTCAAGATCAGTCTTATTGAGCTAACTCAACAGTCTTAGGCTTTATCATATTGGCAGCACAGTATGCTTATTGAGGTAACACAGTCTTAACACACCTTAGGCTAAATCTCATTGAGCTAACACAGTCTTAGGCTTTATCTTCTGGAGCTAACACAGCTTATCAGACACACATAACTGCATTGAGCTAACACAGTCTTTCACCTTGAGGACCTGGCTAAAGGTCAATCAGATTGAGCTAACATGGTCCTTAGGCTTTATCTTATTGAGCTAACACAGTCTTATTGAGCTAACACAGTCTTATTGAGCTAACACAGTCTTGGAAACACTCTTGCTATAACTCATTGAGCTAACACAGTCTTAGGCTTTTTGTTGAGCTAACACTGTCTTATTGAGCTAACACAGTCTTATGTTGCTCTGTCTTAGGCTTGTTCTTTGTAACACAGTCTTATTTGACAGTCTTTTTAATAACCTCCCAGGGACTGCGTATTGAGCTAACATCAGTCTTGAGCTAACACAGTCTTTACTGAAACGTTGATTAATTGAGCTAACACAATCTTAATAAGGCTAACTCAACTCAGTCTTATTGAGCTAACTCATTGAGCTAACACAGTCTTGAGCTAAATACAGTCTTGGGCTTTAGCTTATTGAGCTAACACAGTCTTAGGCTTTATCTCATTGAGGTAACAGTCTTAGGCTTTAGCTTATTGAGCTAACACAGGCTTTAGCTTATTGAGCTAACATAGTCTTAGGCTTTAGTTTATTGAGGTAACACAGTCTTAGGGAGCTAACACAGTCTTAGGCTTTAGCTTATTGAGCTAACACAGTCTTAGGCTTTAGCTCATTGAGCTAACACAGTCTTAGGCTTTAGTTTATTGAGCTAACACAGTCTTAGGGAGCTAACACAGTCTTAGGCGTTATCTCATTGAGCTAACATAGTCTTGGGCTTTAGCGTATTGAGCTAACAAAGTCTTGGGCTTTAGCTTATTGAGCTAACACAGTCTTAGGGAGCTAACACAGTCTTAGGCTTTAGCTTATTGAGCTAACACAGTCTTATTGAGCTAACACAGTCTTAGGCTTTATCTCATTGAGCTAACACAGCCTTAGGCTATAACTCATTGAGCTAACATCGTCTTAGGCTTTAGCTTATTGAGCTAACACAGTTTTAGGGAGCTAACACAGTCTTAGGCTATAGCTCATTGAGCTAACACAGTCTTAGGCTTTTGCTTATTGAGCTAACACAGTCTTATTGAGCTAACACAGTCTTAGGGAGCTAACACAGTCTTAGGCTATAGCTCATTGAGCTAACACAGTCTTAGGCTGAGCTTATTGAGTTAACACATTATCTTATTGAGAGCTCTATCTATTGGCTTTATATTGAGCTAACACAGTCTTAGCATATTGAGCTAACATAGTCTTAGGCTTTAACTTATTGAGCTAACACTGTCTTAGGATTTAGCTTATTGAGCTAACACAGTCTTAGGCTTTGGTTTATTGAGCTAACACAGTCTTAGGAGCTAACACAGTCTTAGGCTTTATCTTATTGAGCTAACACAGTCTTAGGCTGTATCTTATTGAGTTAACACAGTCTTAGGCTTTAGCGTATTGAGCTAACACAGTCTTAGGCTATAGCGTTGAGCTAACACAGTCTTAGGCTTAGCGTATTGAGCTAACACAGTCTTAGGCTTTAGTTTATTGAGCTAACACAGTCTTAGGAGCTAACACAGTCTTAGGCTTTATCTTATTGAGCTAACACAGTCTTAGGGCTTTAACTCATTGAGGCAGTCTTAGGCTTTATCTTATTGAGCTAACACAGTCTTAGGCTATAGCTTTATTTATTGAGCTAACACAGTCTTAGGCTTTAGCGTATTGAGCTAACACAGTCTTATTGAGCTAACACAGTCTTAGGCTATAGCTTATTGAGCTAACACAGTCTTAGGCTGTAGCTTATTGAGCTAACACAGTCTTAGGCTATAGCGTATTGAGCTAACACAGTCTTAGGGAGCTAACACAGTCTTAGGCTATAGCTTATTGAGCTAACACAGTCTTAGGCTTTAGCTTATTGAGCTAACACAGTCTTAGGGAGCTAACACAGTCTTAGGCTATAGCTCATTGAGCTAACACAGTCTTAGGCTTTAGCTTATTGAGCTGACACAGTCTTATTGAGCTAACACAGTCTTAAGGAGCTTACACAGTATTAGGCTATAACTCATTGAGCTAACATCATCTTAGGCTTTAGCTTATTGAGCTAACACAGTCTTAGGCTATAGCGTATTGAGCTAACACAGTCTTAGGGAGCTAACACAGTCTTAGGCTATAGCTTATTGAGCTAACACAGTCTTAGGCTATAACTCATTGAGCTAACATCGTCTTAGGCTCTCTCTTATTGAGCTAACACAGTCTTAGGCTATAGCGTATTGAGCTAACACAGTCTTAGGCTTTAGCTTATTGAGCTAACACAGTCTTAGGGAGCTAACACAGTCTTAGGGAGCTAACACAGTCTTAGGCTTTAGCTTATTGAGCTAACACAGTCTTAGGGAGCTAACACAGTCTTAGGGAGCTAACACAGTCTTAGGCTATAGCGTATTGAGCTAACACAGTCTTAGGCTATAGCTTATTGAGCTAACACAGTCTTAGGCTATAGCGTATTGAGCTAACACAGTCTTAGGCTTTATCTTATTGAGCTAACACAGTCTTAGGCTCTATCTTATTGAGCTAACACAGTCTTAGGCTCTATCTTATTGAGCTAACACAGTCTTAGGGTTCTATCTGAACCTATCACAATGGTAAATCTGTCAGTAGATCGGGGCTATTTCTCACAACCACAATCATGGGCGCGGTAATGTGGTACTGCAAAAGAGCCGGGTTTTAACGAGGCTCCTCACTGGCCAATCAGAACGTGTTTCATGTCTAAATATGGGGGTTGCTTCTAGTCGTGTATTTACGGTATTTAATATGTATTGTCATCAAACTACCAATGGGAATGTTGGAGTGTATTTACGGTATTTAATATGTATTGTCATCCACTACCAATGGGAATGTTTTACTGGAGCCTCGTTTAGTCGTGTATTTACGGTATTTAATATTTATTGTCATCTACCACCAATGGGAATGTTAGATGTCGTTGTAACCTAGCTTGTTAATAGCCTGCCCAATATTTGGTTGTGTATTTACATGTTTGCAGATACACATTGTTCAACATGGAAATACAATGGGAATGGCCTTTCAAACTGTTTACTGATATAGGGGCTAGGATTACTGATATAGGACTAGGATTACTGGAATGGGACTAGGATTACTGATATAGGGACTAGGATTACTGATATAGGATTTAGGATTAGGATTACTGATATAGGGATCAAATTACTGATATAGGGAATGTTACTGATTGGGGTTTACTGTATTTTAGATGTATTGGATTACTGATATAGGGTTTATTGACATAGGGGTTTACTGATTTAGGGGTTTTACTGATATTTACGGGCTAGGATTACTGACTATAGGGGTTTAATGATATAGGGCGAGGAAGCCTGATATAGGGGTATTTACTGATTTATAGGGACTTGGATTACTGAATGGGAATGTTACTGATATAGGGTTTACTGATATAGGGGCTAGGAATACTGATATTGTCATCAGGACTAGCAATGAATGTTAGGGACTAGGAATACTGATATAGGGGTATTTACTGACATAGGGACATCAAACTGCAATGGGAATGTTACTGACATAGGGCCTAGGGATTACTGACATAGGACTAGGATTACTGATATAGGGTATTGTCATCCACTACCATATAGGGGTTTTACTGTAGGGGCCTAGGATTTATATAGGCTATTTAATATGTAGGGTCATTACTGACCAAGGGAATGTTACTGATTGGGCCTTTATTGATATAGGGTATTTATTGATAGGGTTTGTCATGAACTAGCAATGGGAATGTTAGGGGTTTTACTGTGTATTTACTGACATAGGACCAGGAATATGTATAGGGGTCAGGATTACCAATGGGACTAGGATTACTGATTAGGGTTTACTGATATTTTATGATTTAGGGTCATGATTACTGAATGGGAAGGATTACTGATTGGGACTAGGTTTACTGATTTAGGGGTTTACTGATATAGGGACTAGGATTACTGATCAAGGGGTTTAATGAATAGGAAGGATTACTGATTAGGGACCAGTTACTGATTTAGGTATTTAATGATATGTCAGGACTAGGATTAATGTTAGGTTGTAATTACTGTTAATAGCCTGCCCAATAGGGGCTAAATAGTTTGCAGTGCACATTGTTCAACATGGATACAATAGGAATAGCCTTTCAAACTGATATAGGGGATTACTGATATAGGGGACTAGGATTACTGATATAGGGACTAGGATTACTGATATAGGGTTTAGGATTACTGACATAGGGGCTAGGTTTACTGATATAGAGGTTTACTGATATAGGGACTAGGATTACTGATATAGGGGTTTACTGATATAGGGGGGTTTTACTGATATAGGGGCTAGGATTACTGATATAGGGCTAGGTTTACTGATATAGGGCTTTACTGATATAGGGCTAGGATTACTGATATAGGGGTTTACTGATATAGGGGCTAGGATTACTGATATAGGGGTTTACTGATATAGGGGCTAGGATTACTGATATAGGGGCTAGGATTACTGATATAGGGACTAGGATTACTGATATAGGGACTAGGATTACTGATATAGGGGTTTACTGATATAGGGACTAGGATTACTGATATAGGGGTTTAATGATATAGGGACTAGGATTACTGATATAGGGACTAGGATTACTGATATAGGGGTTTAATGATATAGGGACTAGGATTACTGATATAGGGTTTAGGATTACTGACATAGGGGCTAGGTTTACTGATATAGAGGTTTACTGATATAGGGGCTAGGATTACTGATTACTGATATAGGGACTAGGATTACTGATATAGGGACTAGGATTACTGATATAGGGGTTTAATGATATAGGGACTAGGATTACTGATATAGGGTTTAGGATTACTGATATAGGGACTAGGATTACTGATATAGGGGCTAGGAATACTGATATAGGGGTTAGGATTACTGATATAGGGACTAGGATTACTGATATAGGGACTAGGAATACTGATATAGGGACTAGGTTTACTGATATAGGGACTAGGAATACTGATATAGGGACTAGGATTACTGATATAGGGGCTAGGATTACTGATATAGGGGCTATGATTACTGATATAGGGACTAGGATTACTGATATAGGGACTAGGATTACTGATATAGGGGCTAGGATTACTGATATAGGGGCTAGGATTACTGATATAGGGCTAGGATTACTGACATAGGGGCTAGGTTTACTGATATAGGGGTTTACTGATATAGGGACTAGGATTACTGATATAGGGGCTAGGATTACTGATATAGGGACTAGGATTACTGATATAGGGGCTAGGATTACTGATATAGGGGCTAGGATTACTGATATAGGGGCTAGGATTACTGATATAGGGACTAGGATTACTGATATAGGGGCTATGATTACTGATATAGGGACTAGGATTACTGATATAGGGGCTAGGATTACTGATATAGGGACTAGGATTACTGATATAGGGGCTAGGATTACTGATATAGGGGTTTACTGATATAGGGACTAGGATTACTGATATAGGGGCTAGGATTACTGATATAGGGGTTTACTGATATAGGGACTAGGATTACTGATATAGGGGCTAGGATTACTGATATAGGGACTAGGATTACTGATATAGGGACTAGGATTACTGATATAGGGACTAGGATTACTGATATAGGGACTAGGATTACTGATATAGGGCTAGGATTACTGATATAGGGACTAGGATTACTGATATAGGGGCTAGGATTACTGATATAGGGACTAGGATTACTGATATAGGGACTAGGATTACTGATATAGGGACTAGGATTACTGATATAGAGGCTAGGATTACTGATATAGGGGCTAGGATTACTGATATAGGTGCTAGGATTACTGATATAGAGGCTAGGATTACTGATATAGGGGTTTACTGATATAGGGGTTTACTGATATAGGGGTAGGATTACTGATATAGGGACTAGGATTACTGATATAGGGACTAGGATTACTGATATAGGGGTTTACTGATATAGGGGCTAGGATTACTGATATAGGGGTTTACTGATATAGGGACTAGGATTACTGATATAGGGGTTTACTGATATAGGGACTAGGATTACTGATATAGGGGTTTACTGATATAGGGGCTAGGATTACTGATATAGGGACTAGGATTACTGATATAGGGGCTATGATTACTGATATAGGGACTAGGATTACTGATATAGGGGTTTACTGATATAGGGGCTAGGATTACTGATATAGGGGTTTACTGATATAGGGGCTAGGATTACTGATATAGGGACTAGGATTACTGATATAGGGACTAGGATTACTGATATAGGGCTAGGATTACTGATATAGGGGCTAGGATTACTGATATAGGGACTAGGATTACTGATATAGGGGCTAGGATTACTGATATAGGGGCTAGGATTACTGATATAGGGGCTAGGATTACTGATATAGGGACTAGGATTACTGATATAGGGGCTAGGATTACTGATATAGGGACTAGGATTACTGATATAGGGGTTTACTGATATAGGGGCTAGGATTACTGATATAGGGGTTTACTGATATAGGGGTTTACTGATATAGGGACTAGGATTACTGATATAGGACTAGGATTACTGATATAGGGGCTAGGATTACTGATATAGGGGCTAGGATTACTGATATAGGGGCTAGGATTACTGATATAGGGACTAGGATTACTGATATAGGGGCTAGGATTACTGATATAGGGGCTAGGTTTACTGATATAGGGGTTTACTGATATAGGGACTAGGATTACTGATATAGGGGCTAGGAATTACTGATATAGGGACTAGGATTACTGATATAGGGGCTAGGATTACTGATATAGGGGCTAGGATTACTGATATAGGGGCTAGGATTACTGATATAGGGACTAGGATTACTGATATAGGGGCTAGGATTACTGATATAGGGACTAGGATTACTGATATAGGGGCTAGGATTACTGATATAGGGGCTAGGATTACTGATATAGGGACTAGGATTACTGATATAGGGCTAGGATTACTGATATAGGGCTTTACTGATATAGGGGCTAGGATTACTGATATAGGGCTAGGATTACTGATATAGGGACTAGGATTACTGATATAGGGACTAGGATTACTGATATAGGGACTAGGATTACTGATATAGGGACTAGGATTACTGATATAGGGACTAGGATTACTGATATAGGGACTAGGATTACTGATATAGGGGCTAGGATTACTGATATAGGGACTAGGATTACTGATATAGGGACTAGGATTACTGATATAGGGCTAGGATTACTGATATAGGGGCTAGGATTACTGATATAGGGGCTAGGATTACTGACATAGGGACTAGGATTACTGATATAGGGCTAGGATTACTGATATAGGGGCTAGGTTTACTGATATAGGGGTTTACTGATATAGGGACTAGGATTACTGATATAGGGGCTAGGATTACTGATATAGGGACTAGGATTACTGATATAGGGGCTAGGATTACTGATATAGGGGCTAGGATTACTGATATAGGGCTAGGATTACTGATATAGGGACTAGGATTACTGATATAGGGGCTAGGATTACTGATATAGGGACTAGGATTACTGATATAGGGGCTAGGATTACTGATATAGGGGTTTACTGATATAGGGACTAGGATTACTGATATAGGGGCTAGGATTACTGATATAGGGGTTTACTGATATAGGACTAGGATTACTGATATAGGGGCTAGGATTACTGATATAGGGACTAGGATTACTGATATAGGGACTAGGATTACTGATATAGGGACTAGGATTACTGATATAGGGACTAGGATTACTGATATAGGGACTAGGATTACTGATATAGGGACTAGGATTACTGATATAGGGGCTAGGATTACTGATATAGGGACTAGGATTACTGATATAGGGACTAGGATTACTGATATAGGGACTAGGATTACTGATATAGGGCTAGGATTACTGATATAGGGGCTAGGATTACTGATATAGGGGCTAGGATTACTGATATAGGGGCTAGGATTACTGATATAGGGGTTTACTGATATAGGGGTTTACTGATATAGGGGTAGGATTACTGATATAGGGACTAGGATTACTGATATAGGGGCTAGGATTACTGATATAGGGGTTTACTGATATAGGGGCTAGGATTACTGATATAGGGGTTTACTGATATAGGGACTAGGATTACTGATATAGGGGTTTACTGATATAGGGGCTAGGATTACTGATATAGGGGTTTACTGATATAGGGGCTAGGATTACTGATATAGGGACTAGGATTACTGATATAGGGCTATGATTACTGATATAGGGACTAGGATTACTGATATAGGGGTTTACTGATATAGGGACTAGGATTACTGATATAGGGGTTTACTGATATAGGGACTAGGATTACTGATATAGGGACTAGGATTACTGATATAGGGACTAGGATTACTGATATAGGGGCTAGGATTACTGATATAGGGACTAGGATTACTGATATAGGGACTAGGATTACTGATATAGGGCTAGGATTACTGATATAGGGGTTAGGATTACTGATATAGGGGCTAGGATTACTGATATAGGGACTAGGATTACTGATATAGGGGCTAGGATTACTGATATAGGGCTAGGATTACTGATATAGGGGTTTACTGATATAGGGGCTAGGATTACTGATATAGGGGTTTACTGATATAGGGACTAGGATTACTGATATAGGGACTAGGATTACTGATATAGGGACTAGGATTACTGATATAGGGGCTAGGATTACTGATATAGGGGCTAGGATTACTGATATAGGGGCTAGGATTACTGATATAGGGGCTAGGATTACTGATATAGGGGCTAGGATTACTGATATAGGGCTAGGATTACTGATATAGGGGCTAGGATTACTGATATAGGGGTTTACTGATATAGGGATTACTGATATAGGGGCTAGGATTACTGATATAGGGACTAGGATTACTGATATAGGGACTAGGATTACTGATATAGGGGCTAGGATTACTGATATAGGGCTAGGATTACTGATATAGGGGCTAGGATTACTGATATAGGGGCTAGGATTACTGATATAGAGGCTAGGATTACTGATATAGGGGTTTACTGATATAGGGGTTTACTGATATAGGGACTAGGATTACTGATATAGGGACTAGGATTACTGATATAGGGGCTAGGATTACTGATATAGGGGTTTACTGATATAGGGGTTTACTGATATAGGGGTTTACTGATATAGGGACTAGGATTACTGATATAGGGGTTTACTGATATAGGGGCTAGGATTACTGATATAGGGGTTTACTGATATAGGGGCTAGGATTACTGATATAGGGGCTAGGATTACTGATATAGGGGCTAGGATTACTGATATAGGGGCTAGGATTACTGATATAGCGACTAGGATTACTGATATAGGGGCTAGGATTACTGATATAGGGGCTAGGATTACTGATATAGGGGTTTACTGATATAGGGACTAGGATTACTGATATAGGGACTAGGATTACTGATATAGGGGCTAGGATTACTGATATAGGGGCTAGGATTACTGATATAGGGGCTAGGATTACTGATATAGGGGACTAGGATTACTGATATAGGGGCTAGGATTACTGATATAGGGGCTAGGATTACTGATATAGGGGCTAGGATTACTGATATAGGGACTAGGATTACTGATATAGGGGCTAGGATTACTGATATAGGACTAGGATTACTGATATAGGGGTTTACTGATATAGGGGCTAGGATTACTGATATAGGGGTTTACTGATTAGGGACCAGGATTACTGATAGGGACTAGGATTACTGATATAGGGACTAGGATTACTGATATAGGGGCTAGGATTACTGATATAGGGGCTAGGATTACTGATATAGGGGCTAGGATTACTGATATAGGGACTAGGATTACTGATATAGGGGCTAGGATTACTGATATAGGGGCTAGGATTACTGATATAGGGGCTAGGATTACTGATATAGGGGTTTACTGATATAGGGGTTTACTGATATAGGGGTTTACTGATATAGGGACTAGGATTACTGATATAGGGACTAGGATTACTGATATAGGGACTAGGATTACTGATATAGAGGCTAGGATTACTGATATAGGGGCTAGGATTACTGATATAGGTGCTATGATTACTGATATAGGGGCTAGGATTACTGATATAGGGGTTTACTGATATAGGGGTTTACTGATATAGGGGCTAGGATTACTGATATAGGGGCTAGGATTACTGATATAGGGACTAGGATTACTGATATAGGGGTTTACTGATATAGGGGCTAGGATTACTGATATAGGGGTTTACTGATATAGGGACTAGGAATACTGATATAGGGGTTTACTGATATAGGGACTAGGATTACTGATATAGGGGTTTACTGATATAGGGGCTAGGATTACTGATATAGGGACTAGGATTACTGATATAGGGGCTATGATTACTGATATAGGGACTAGGATTACTGATATAGGGGTTTACTGATATAGGGGCTAGGATTACTGATATAGGGGTTTACTGATATAGGGGCTAGGATTACTGATATAGGGGCTAGGATTACTGATATAGGGCTAGGATTACTGATATAGGGACTAAGAATATTGATTAGCCCCTATTGATATAGGGGCTAGGATTACTGATATAGGGTTTACTGATATAGGGGTTTACTGATATAGGGACTAGGATTACTGACATACATTTACATTTAAGTCATTTAGCAGACGCTCTTATCCAGAGGACTTACAAATTGGTGCTTTCATATGACATCCAGTGGAACAGCCACTTTACAATAGTGGGTCTTTTAAGGGGGGGAAGGATTACTTTATCCTATCCTAGGTATTCCTGGAAAGAGGTGGGGTTTCAGATGTCTCCGGGGTGGTGATTGACTCCGCTGTCCTGGCGACTGAGGGAGTTTGTTCCACCATTGGGGGCCAGAGCAGCGAACAGTTTTGACTGGGCTGAGGAATTACTTCCTCAGTGGTAGGAGGCGAGCAGGCCAGAGGTGGATGAACGCAGTGCCCTTGTTTGGGTGTAGGGCCTGATCACAGCCATAGGGCTAGGATTACTGATATAGGGGCTAGGATTACTAATATAGAGGCTTACTGATATAGAGGTTTACTGATATAGGGTTTACTGGCTAGGGGTTTATTGATATAGGGGTTTTACTGATATAGGATTACTGATATAGGGGTTAGGATTACTGATACAGGGGTTTACTGATATAGAGGCTAGGAATACTGATATAGGGGCTTACTGATATAGGGGTTTACTGATATAGGGACTAGGATTACTGATATAGGGGCTTACTGATATAGGGGTTTACTGATATAGGGTTTACTATAGGGTTTACTGACATAGGGCTAGGAATTACTGATAGGGGTTTTACTGGGGCTAGGATTACTGATATAGGGGTTTACTGACATAGGGACTAGGATTACTGATATAGGGACTACTGATTAGGGGTTTACTGATATAGGACCAGGATTACTGATATAGGGGTTTACTGATATAGGGGTTTACTGATATAGGGGCTAGGATTACTGATATAGGGACTATGATTACTGATATAGGGGCTAGGATTACTGATATAGGGACTAGGATTACTGATATAGGGACTAGGATTACTGATATAGGGGTTAGGTTTACTGATATAGGGGATAGGTTTATTGATATAGGGGCTAGGATTACTGATATAGGGGCTAGGATTACTGATATAGGGGCTAGGATTACTGATATAGGGACTAGGATTACTGATATAGGGGTTAGGTTTACTGATATAGGGGTTAGGTTTATTGATATAGGGGCTAGGTTTATTAATATAGGGGCTAGGTTTATTAATATAGGGGCTAGGTTTATTGATATAGGGGCTATGATTATTAATATAGTGGCTAGGTTTATTGATATAGGGGCTAGGTTTATTAATATAGTGGCTAGGTTTATTGATATAGGGGTTTATTGATATAGGGGTTAGGTTTATTGATATAGGGGGTAGGCTTACTGAAATAGAGACTAGATTTACTGATATATAGACTAGATTTACTGATATATAGACTAGGCTTACTGATATGGGGTTAGGATTACTGATATAGGGGCTAGGTTTATTGATATAGGGGTTAGGCTTACTGAAATAGAGACTAGATTTACTGATATATAGACTAGTTTTACTGATATATAGACTAGGTTTACTGATATAGGGGTTTACTGATATAGGGGCTAGGATTACTGATATAGGGACTAGGATTACTGATATAGGGACTAGAATTACTGATATAGGGACTAGGATTACTGATATAGGGGCTAGGATTACTGATATAGGGACTAGGATTACTGATATAGGGGCTAGGATTACTGATATAGGGACTAGGATGACTGATATAGGGGCTAGGATTACTGACATAGGGACTAGGATTACTGATATAGGGGTTTACTGATATAGGGGACTATGATTACTGATATAGGGGTTTAATGATATAGGGGCTAGGATTACTGATATAGGGGTTTACTGATATAGTGACTAGGATTACTGATATAGGGGCTAGGATTACTGATATAGGGGCTCGGATTACTGATATAGGGGCTAGGATTACTGATATATGGGCCAGGATTACTGATATAGGGGCTAGGATTACTGATATAGGGACTAGGATTACTGATATAGGGGCTAGGAATACTGATATAGGGGCTAGGATTACTGATATATGGGCTAGGATTACTGATATAGAGACTAGGATTACTGATATATAGACTAGATTTATTGATATAGGGGTTTACTGATATAGGAGCTAGGATTACTGATATAGGGCTAGGATTACTGATATAGGGGCTAGGATTACTGATATAGGGGTTTACTGATATAGGGGCTATGATTACTGATATAGGGGCTAGGATTACTGATATAGGGGTTTACTGATATAGGGGCTATGATTACTGATATAGGGGCTATGATTACTGATATAGGGGCTAGGATTACTGATATAGGGGCTAGGATTACTGATATAGGGGTTTACTGATATAGGGGCTATGATTACTGATATAGGGGCTAGGATTACTGATATAGGGGCTAGGATTACTGATATAGGGGCTAGGATTACTGATATAGGAGCTAGGGTTACTCATACAGGGGCTAGGATTACTGATATAGCAGCTAGGATTACTGATATAGGGGCTAGGATTACTGATATAGGGGCTATGATTACTGATATAGAGGCTAGGATTACTGATATAGCGACTAGGATTACTGATATAGGGGCTAGGATTACTGATATAGCGACTAGGATTACTGATATAGGGGCTAGGATTACTGATATAGGGGCTATGATTACTGATATAGAGGCTAGGATTACTGATATAGGGACTAGGATTACTGATATAGGGGCTAGGATTACTGATATAGGGGCTAGGATTACTGATATAGGGGCTAGGATTACTGATATAGCGGCTAAGATTACTGATATAGGGGCTAGGATTACTGATATAGGGGTTTAATGATATAGGGACTAGGATTACTGATATAGGGGCTAGGATTACTGATATAGGGGCTAGGATTACTGATATAGCGGCTAAGATTACTGATATAGGGGTTAGGATTACTGATATAGGGGCTAGGATTACTGATATAGGGGCTAGGATTACTGATATAGGGACTAGGATTACTGATGTAGGGGCTATGATTACTGATATAGAGGCTAGGATTACTGATATAGGGGCTATGATTACTGATATAGAGACTAGGATTACAGATATAGGGGCTAGTATTACTGATATAGGGGCTAGGATTACTGCTATAGCGACTAGGATTACTGATGTAGGGGCTATGATTACTGATATAGAGGCTAGGATTACTGATATAGGGGCTATGATTACTGATATAGAGGCTAGGATTACAGATATAGGGGCTAGGATTACTGATATAGGGGCTAGGATTACTGATATATAGACTAGATTTACTGATATATAGACTAGATTTACTGATATATAGACTAGGTTTATTGATATAGGGGTTTACTGATGTAGGGGCTAGGATTACTGATATAGGGGCTAGGATTACTGAAATAGGGACTAGGATTACTGATATAGGGTTAGGATTACTGATATAGGGCTATGATTACTGATATAGAGGCTAGGATTACAGATATAGGGCTAGGATTACTGATATAGGGCTAGGATTACTGATATATAGACTAGATTTACTGATATATAGACTAGATTTACTGATATATAGACTAGGTTTATTGATATAGGGGTTTACTGATGTAGGGGCTAGGATTACTGATATAGGGGCTAGGATTACTGAAATAGGGACTAGGATTACTGATATAGGGGTTAGGATTACTGATATAGGGACTAGGATTACTGATATAGGGACTAGGATTACTGATGTAGGGTCTAGGATTACTGATAGGGGTTTTACTGACTAGGATTACTGATATAGGGGCTATGATTACTGATATAGAGGCTAGGATTACTGATATAGGGACTAGGATTACTGATATAGGGGCTAGGATTACTTATATATGGACTAGGATTACTGATATAGCGACTAGGATTACTGATATAGGGGCTATGATTACTGATATAGGGACTAGGATTACTGATATAGGGACTAGGATTACTGATATAGGGGCTAGGATTAATGATATATGGACTAGGATTAATGATATAGGGGCTAGGATTACTGATATAGGAGCTAGGGTTACTCATACAGGGGCTAGGATTACTGATATAGCAGCTAGGATTACTGATATAGGGGCTAGGATTACTGATGTAGGGGCTATGATTACTGATATAGAGGCTAGGATTACTGATATAGGGACTAGGATTACTGATATAGGGGCTATGATTACTGATAGGGCTAGGATTACTGATATAGGGGCTAGGATTACTGATATAGGGGACTAGGATTACTGATATAGGGCTATGATTACTGATATAGAGGCTAGGATTACTGATATAGGGACTAGGATTACTGATATAGGGCTATGATTACTGATATAGGGGCTATGATTACTGATATAGGGCTAGGATTACTGATATAGGGGCTAGGATTACTGATATAGGGGTTTACTGATATAGGGCTATGATTAGCAATTACTGATATAGGGGCTAGGATTACTGATATAGGGGCTAGGATTACTGATATAGGAGCTAGGGTTACTCATACAGGGGCTAGGATTACTGATATAGCAGCTAGGATTACTGATATAGGGGCTAGGATTACTGATATAGGGGCTATGATTACTGATATAGGGGCTAGGATTACTGATATAGGGACTAGGATTACTGATATAGGGGCTAGGATTACTGATATAGCGACTAGGATTACTGATATAGGGGCTAGGATTACTGATATAGGGGCTATGATTACTGATATAGAGGCTAGGATTACTGATATAGGGACTAGGATTACTGATATAGGGGCTAGGATTACTGATATAGGGGCTAGGATTACTGATGTAGGGGCTATGATTACTGATATAGAGGCTAGGATTACTGATATAGGGGCTATGATTACTGATATAGAGGCTAGGATTACAGATATAGGGGCTAGTATTACTGATATAGGGGCTAGGATTACTGCTATAGCGACTAGGATTACTGATGTAGGGGCTATGATTACTGATATAGAGGCTAGGATTACTGATATAGGGGCTATGATTACTGATATAGAGGCTAGGATTACAGATATAGGGGCTAGGATTACTGATATAGGGCTAGGATTACTGATATAGACTAGATTTACTGATATATAGACTAGATTTACTGATATATAGACTAGGTTTATTGATATAGGGGTTTACTGATGTAGGGGCTAGGATTACTGATATAGGGGCTAGGATTACTGATATAGGGGCTATGATTACTGATATAGAGGCTAGGATTACTGAAATAGGGACTAGGATTACTGATATAGGGGTTAGGATTACTGATATAGGGGCTATGATTACTGATATAGAGGCTAGGATTACAGATATAGGGGCTAGGATTACTGATATAGGGGCTAGGATTACTGATATATAGACTAGATTTACTGATATATAGACTAGATTTACTGATATATAGACTAGGTTTATTGATATAGGGGTTTACTGATGTAGGGGCTAGGATTACTGATATAGGGGCTAGGATTACTGAAATAGGGACTAGGATTACTGATATAGGGGTTAGGATTACTGATATAGGGACTAGGATTACTGATATAGGGACTAGGATTACTGATGTAGGGTCTAGGATTACTGATATAGCGACTAGGATTACTGATGTAGGGGCTATGATTACTGATATAGAGGCTAGGATTACTGATATAGGGACTAGGATTACTGATATAGGGGCTAGGATTACTTATATATGGACTAGGATTACTGATATAGCGACTAGGATTACTGATATAGGGGCTATGATTACTGATATAGGGACTAGGATTACTGATATAGGGACTAGGATTACTGATATAGGGGCTAGGATTAATGATATATGGACTAGGATTAATGATATAGGGGCTAGGATTACTGATATAGGAGCTAGGGTTACTCATACAGGGGCTAGGATTACTGATATAGCAGCTAGGATTACTGATATAGGGGCTAGGATTACTGATGTAGGGGCTATGATTACTGATATAGAGGCTAGGATTACTGATATAGGGACTAGGATTACTGATATAGGGGCTATGATTACTGATATAGGGGCTATGATTACTGATATAGGGGCTAGGATTACTGATATAGCGACTAGGATTACTGATGTAGGGGCTATGATTACTGATATAGAGGCTAGGATTACTGATATAGGGACTAGGATTACTGATATAGGGGCTATGATTACTGATATAGGGGCTATGATTACTGATATAGGGGCTAGGATTACTGATATAGGGGCTAGGATTACTGATATAGGGGTTTACTGATATAGGGGCTATGATTACTGATATAGGGGCTAGGATTACTGATATAGGGGCTAGGATTACTGATATAGGGGCTAGGATTACTGATATAGGAGCTAGGGTTACTCATACAGGGGCTAGGATTACTGATATAGCAGCTAGGATTACTGATATAGGGGCTAGGATTACTGATATAGGGGCTATGATTACTGATATAGAGGCTAGGATTACTGATATAGCGACTAGGATTACTGATATAGGGGCTAGGATTACTGATATAGCGACTAGGATTACTGATATAGGGGCTAGGATTACTGATATAGGGGCTATGATTACTGATATAGGGCTAGGATTACTGATATAGGGACTAGGATTACTGATATAGGGGCTAGGATTACTGATATAGGGGCTAGGATTACTGATATAGGGGCTAGGATTACTGATATAGCGACTAGGATTACTGATGTAGGGGCTATGATTACTGATATAGAGGCTAGGATTACTGATATAGGGACTAGGATTACTGATATAGGGGCTATGATTACTGATATAGGGGCTATGATTACTGATATAGGGGCTAGGATTACTGATATAGGGGCTAGGATTACTGATATAGGGGTTTACTGATATAGGGGCTATGATTACTGATATAGGGGCTAGGATTACTGATATAGGGGCTAGGATTACTGATATAGGGCTAGGATTACTGATATAGGAGCTAGGATTACTGATACAGGGCTAGGATTACTGATATAGCAGCTAGGATTACTGATATAGGGGCTAGGATTACTGATATAGGGGCTATGATTACTGATATAGAGGCTAGGATTACTGATATAGCGACTAGGATTACTGATATAGGGGCTAGGATTACTGATATAGCGACTAGGATTACTGATATAGGGGCTAGGATTACTGATATAGGGGCTATGATTACTGATATAGAGGCTAGGATTACTGATATAGGGACTAGGATTACTGATATAGGGGCTAGGATTACTGATATAGGGGCTAGGATTACTGATATAGCGGCTAAGATTACTGATATAGGGGCTAGGATTACTGATATAGCGGCTAAGATTACTGATATAGGGGCTATGATTACTGATATAGAGGCTAGGATTACAGATATAGGGGCTAGGATTACTGATATAGGGGCTAGGATTACTGATATATAGACTAGATTTACTGATATATAGACTAGATTTACTGATATATAGACTAGGTTTATTGATATAGGGGTTTACTGATGTAGGGGCTAGGATTACTGATATAGGGGCTAGGATTACTGAAATAGGGACTAGGATTACTGATATAGGGGTTAGGATTACTGATATAGGGGCTATGATTACTGATATAGAGGCTAGGATTACAGATATAGGGGCTAGGATTACTGATATAGGGGCTAGGATTACTGATATATAGACTAGATTTACTGATATATAGACTAGATTTACTGATATATAGACTAGGTTTATTGATATAGGGGTTTACTGATGTAGGGGCTAGGATTACTGATATAGGGGCTAGGATTACTGAAATAGGGACTAGGATTACTGATATAGGGGTTAGGATTACTGATATAGGGACTAGGATTACTGATATAGGGACTAGGATTACTGATGTAGGGGCTAGGATTACTGATATAGCGACTAGGATTACTGATGTAGGGGCTATGATTACTGATATAGAGGCTAGGATTACTGATATAGGGGCTAGGATTACTGATATAGCGACTAGGATTACTGATGTAGGGGCTATGATTACTGATATAGAGGCTAGGATTACTGATATAGGGACTAGGATTACTGATATAGGGGCTATGATTACTGATATAGGGGCTATGATTACTGATATAGGGGCTAGGATTACTGATATAGGGGCTAGGATTACTGATATAGGGTTTACTGATTAGGGCTATGATTACTGATATAGGGCTAGGATTACTGATATAGGGCTAGGATTACTGATATAGGGGCTAGGATTACTGATATAGGGGCTAGGATTACTCATACAGGGGCTAGGATTACTGATATAGCAGCTAGGATTACTGATATAGGGCTAGGATTACTGATATAGGGGCTATGATTACTGATATAGAGGCTAGGATTACTGATATAGCGACTAGGATTACTGATATAGGGGCTAGGATTACTGATATAGGGACTAGGATTACTGATATAGGGGCTAGGATTACTGATATAGGGGCTATGATTACTGATATAGAGGCTAGGATTACTGATATAGGGACTAGGATTACTGATATAGGGGCTAGGATTACTGATATAGGGGCTAGGATTACTGATATAGCGGCTAAGATTACTGATATAGGGGCTAGGATTACTGATATAGCGGCTAAGATTACTGATATAGGGCTATGATTACTGATATAGAGGCTAGGATTACTGATATAGGGCTAGGATTACTGATATAGGGGCTAGGATTACTGATATATAGACTAGATTTACTGATATATAGACTAGATTTACTGATATATAGACTAGGTTTATTGATATAGGGGTTTACTGATGTAGGGGCTAGGATTACTGATATAGGGGCTAGGATTACTGAAATAGGGACTAGGATTACTGATATAGGGGTTAGGATTACTGATATAGGGCTATGATTACTGATATAGGGCTAGGATTACTGATATAGGGCTAGGATTACTGATATAGGGGCTAGGATTACTGATATATAGACTAGATTTACTGATATATAGACTAGATTTACTGATATATAGACTAGGTTTATTGATATAGGGTAGGATTACTGATGTAGGGGCTAGGATTACTGATATAGGGGCTAGGATTACTGAAATAGGACTAGGATTACTGATATAGGGGTTAGGATTACTGATATAGGGACTAGGATTACTGATATAGGGACTAGGATTACTGATGTAGGGGCTAGGATTACTGATATAGGGACTAGGATTACTGATATAGGGGCTATGATTACTGATATAGAGGCTAGGATTACTGATATAGGACTAGGATTACTGATATAGGGGCTAGGATTACTGATATAGGACTAGGATTACTGACATAGGGCTAGGATTACTGATATAGGGGCTATGATTACTGATATAGAGGCTAGGATTACTGATAGGGCTAGGATTACTGATATAGGGGCTAGGATTACTGATATAGCGGCTAAGATTACTGATATAGGGGCTAGGATTACTGATATAGGGGTTTAATGATATAGGGACTAGGATTACTGATATAGGGGCTAGGATTACTGATATAGCGGCTAAGATTACTGATATAGGGGTTAGGATTACTGATATAGGGGCTAGGATTACTGATATAGGGGCTAGGATTACTGATATAGGGACTAGGATTACTGATGTAGGGGCTATGATTACTGATATAGAGGCTAGGATTACTGATATAGGGCTATGATTACTGATATAGAGGCTAGGATTACAGATATAGGGGCTAGGATTACTGATATAGGGGCTAGGATTACTGATATAGCGACTAGGATTACTGATGTAGGGGCTATGATTACTGATATAGAGGCTAGGATTACTGATATAGGGGCTATGATTACTGATATAGAGGCTAGGATTACAGATATAGGGGCTAGGATTACTGATATAGGGGCTAGGATTACTGATATATAGACTAGATTTACTGATATATAGACTAGATTTACTGATATAGGGACTAGGATTTATTGATATAGGGGTTTACTGATGTAGGGCTAGGATTACTGATATAGGGGCTAGGATTACTGAAATAGGGACTAGGATTACTGATATAGGGGTTAGGATTACTGATATAGGGGCTATGATTACTGATATAGAGGCTAGGATTACAGATATAGGGGCTAGGATTACTGATATAGGGGCTAGGATTACTGATATATAGACTAGATTTACTGATATATAGACTAGATTTACTGATATATAGACTAGGTTTATTGATATAGGGGTTTACTGATGTAGGGGCTAGGATTACTGATATAGGGGCTAGGATTACTGAAATAGGGACTAGGATTACTGATATAGGGGTTAGGATTACTGATATAGGGACTAGGATTACTGATATAGGGACTAGGATTACTGATGTAGGGGCTAGGATTACTGATATAGCGACTAGGATTACTGATGTAGGGGCTATGATTACTGATATAGAGGCTAGGATTACTGATATAGGGACTAGGATTACTGATATAGGGGCTAGGATTACTGATATAGCGACTAGGATTACTGATATAGGGGCTAGGATTACTGATATAGGGGCTATGATTACTGATATAGAGGCTAGGATTACTGATATAGGGGCTAGGATTACTGATATAGGGGCTAGGATTACTGATATAGCGGCTAAGATTACTGATATAGGGGCTAGGATTACTGATATAGGGGTTTAATGATATAGGGACTAGGATTACTGATATAGGGGCTAGGATTACTGATATAGGGGCTAGGATTACTGATATAGCGGCTAAGATTACTGATATAGGGGTTAGGATTACTGATATAGGGGCTAGGATTACTGATATAGGGGCTAGGATTACTGATATAGGGACTAGGATTACTGATGTAGGGGCTATGATTACTGATATAGAGGCTAGGATTACTGATATAGGGGCTATGATTACTGATATAGAGGCTAGGATTACAGATATAGGGGCTAGGATTACTGATATAGGGGCTAGGATTACTGATATAGCGACTAGGATTACTGATGTAGGGGCTATGATTACTGATATAGAGGCTAGGATTACAGATATAGGGGCTAGGATTACTGATATAGGGGCTAGGATTACTGATATATGGACTAGGATTACTGATATAGCGACTAGGATTACTGATATAGGGGCTATGATTACTGATATAGGGACTAGGATTACTGATATAGGGACTAGGATTACTGATATAGGGGCTAGGATTACTTATATATGGACTAGGATTACTGATATAGCGACTAGGATTACTGATATAGGGGCTATGATTACTGATATAGGGACTAGGATTACTGATATAGGGACTAGGATTACTGATATAGGGGCTAGGATTAATGATATATGGACTAGGATTAATGATATAGGGGCTATGATTACTGATATAGGGACTAGGATTACTGATATTGGGGCTAGGATTACTGACATAGGGGCTAGGTTTACTGATATAGGGGCTAGGATTACTGATATATGGTCTAGGATTACTGATATAGGGGCTAGGATTACAGATATAGGGGCTAGGATTACAGATATAGGGGCTAGGATTACTGATATATGGGCTAGGATTACTGATATAGGGGCTAGGATTACTGACATAGGGGCTAGGATTACTGACATAGGGGCTAGGATTACTGATATAGCGGCTAAGATTACTGATATAGCGGCTAGGATTACTGACATAGGGGCTAGGATTACTGATATAGCGGCTAAGATTACTGATATAGCGGCTAGGATTACTGATATAGCGGCTAGGATTACTGATATATGGGCTAGGATTACTGATATAGGGGCTAGGATTACTGATATAGCGGCTAGGATTACTGATATAGCGGCTAGGATTACTGACATAGGGACTAGGATTACTGATATAGGGACTAGGATTCATCAGGTCAGCCTGGTCAAAAGTAGTGCACTATATAGGGAATAGGGTTGTAGTATAAAGTAGTGCACTATATAGGGAATAGGGCTGTAGTATAAAGTACTGCACTATATAGGGAATAGGGCTGTAGTATAAAGTAGTGTACTATATAGGGAATAGGGCTGTAGTATAAAGTACTGCACTATATAGGGAATAGGGCTGTAGTATAAAGTAGTGCATCATAGTACACTTCCGGGTTGGAGCGAGCGGTCGCATCTGCACTCGGTCCGCAGGAGACTCTGCTAGCTAGCCAACAGCTAGCCAACGTCTACCGAACAGAACTTCTGCACTCAACTGGGGCATTTACTCGCTCCACAGGTAGTATCACATTTTCATTTCATTTCATTACAGTACAACGGCTTGATTTGTTTGATATAGCTAGCTACATAGCTAGCTACACAGCCGTCTTTGTATCTAAGATAATTGTGAGTCTAGGCGACTTCCTAGGTTAGTTAGCCAGCTATTGTCGTTCTTTTAACGCAACGTAACGTAATCAACACTGCTAGCTAGCCAGCTAGCCCCGAATAGCAGCACAGTAGAAACTATTACACTCAACGGAACGACTTGATTAGTGTAGTGTCAACAACGCAGCCAATGCCAACTAGCCTACTTAGTCAACAACGCAGCCTCTGCCAGCTAGCCTACTTCAGCAGTACTGTATCATTTTAATCATTTTAGTCAATAAGATTCTTGCTATAAGCTTAACTCTCTGAACACTCGTGACGTGTAGTCCACTTGTCATTCCAATCTCCTTTGCATTAGCGAGCCTCTTGTGTAGCCTGTCAACTATGTGTCTGTCTATCCCTGTTCTCTCCTCTCTGCACAGACCATACAAACGCTCCACACCGCGTGGCCGCGGCCACCCTAATCTGGTGGTCCCAGCGCACGACCCACGTGGAGTTCCAGGTCTCCGGTAGCCTCTGGAACTGCCGATCTAGGGCCAACAAGGCAGAGTTCATCTCCGCCTATGTCTCCCTCCAGTCCCTCGACTTCTTGGCACTGACGGAAACATGGATCACCACAGACAACACTGCTACTCCTACTGCTCTCTCTTCGTCTGCCCACGTGTTCTCGCACACCCCGAGAGCTTCTGGTCAGCGGGGTGGTGGCACCGGGATCCTCATCTCTCCCAAGTGGTCATTCTCTCTTTCTCCCCTTACCCATCTGTCTATCGCCTCCTTTGAATTCCATGCTGTCACAGTTACCAGCCCTTTTAACATCCTTATCATTTATCGCCCTCCAGGTTCCCTCGGAGAGTTCATCAATGAGCTTGATGCCTTGATAAGCTCCTTTCCTGAGGACGGCTCACCTCTCACAGTTCTAGGCGACTTTAACCTCCCCACGCCTACCTTTGACTCATTCCTCTCTGCCTCCTTCTTTACTCCTCTCCTCTTTTGACCTCACCCTCTCACCTTCCCCCTACTCACAAGGCAGGAAATACGCTCGACCTCATCTTTACTAGATGCTGTTCTTCCACTAACCTCGTTGCAACTCCTCCAAGTCTCCGACCACTACCTTGTATCCTTTTCCCTCTCGCTCTCATCCAACACTTCCCACTGCCCCTACTCGGATGGTATCGCGCCGTCCCAACCTTCGCTCTCTCTCCCCGCTACTCTCTCCTCTTCCATCCTATCATCTCTTCCCTCTGCTCAAACCTTCTCAACCTATCTCCTGATTCTGCCTCCTCAACCTCCTCTCCTCCCTTTCTGCATCCTTTGACTCTCTATGTCCCCTATCCTCCAGGCCGGCTCGGTCCTCCCCTCCCCGCTCCGTGGCTCGACGACTCATTGCGAGCTCACAGAACAGGGCTCCGGGCAGCCGGCGGAAATGGAGGAAAACTGCCTCCCTGCGGACCTGACATCCTTTCACTCCCTCCTCTCTACATTTTCCTCTTCTCTCTCTGCTGCTAAAGCCACTTTCTACCACTCTAAATTCCAAGCATCTGCCTCTAACCCTAGGAAGCTCTTTGCAACCTTCTCCTCCCTCCTGAATCCTCCTCCCCTCCCCCCTCCTCCCTCTCTGCAGATGACTTCGTCAACCATTTTGAAAAGAAGGTCGACGACATCCGATCCTCGTTGCTAAGTCAAACGACACCGCTGGTTCTGCTCACACTGCCCTACCCTGTGCCTGACCTCTTTCCCCTCTCTCTCCAGATGAAATCTCGCGTCTTGTGACGGCCGGCCGCCCTACAACCTGCCCGCTTGACCCTATCCCCTCCTCTCTTCTCCAGACCATTTCCGGAGACCTCCTCCCTTACCTCACCTCGCTCATCAACTCATCCCTGACCGCTGGCTCGTCCCTTCCGTCTTCAAGAGAGGAGAGTTGCACCCCTTCTGAAAAAACCTACACTCGATCCCTCCGATGTCAACAACTACAGACCAGTATCCCTTCTTTCTTTTCTCTCCAAAACTCTTGAACGTGCCGTCCTTGGCCAGCTCTCCCGCTATCTCTCTCAGAATGACCTTCTTGATCCAAATCAGTCAGGTTTCAAGACTAGTCATTCAACTGAGACTGCTCTTCTCTGTATCACGGAGGCGCTCCGCACTGCTAAAGCTAACTCTCTCTCCTCTGCTCTCATCCTTCTAGACCTATCGGCTGCCTTCGATACTGTGAACCATCAGATCCTCCTCTCCACCCTCTCCGAGTTGGGCATCTCCGGCGCGGCCCACGCTTGGATTGCGTCCTACCTGACAGGTCGCTCCTACCAGGTGGCGTGGCGAGAATCCGTCTCCACACCACGTGCTCACCACTGGTGTCCCCAGGGCTCTGTTCTAGGCCCTCTCCTATTCTCGCTATACACCAAGTCACTTGGCTCTGTCATAACCTCACATGGTCTCTCCTATCATTGCTATGCAGACGACACACAATTAATCTTCTCCTTTCCCCCTTCTGATGACCAGGTGGCGAATCGCATCTCTGCATGTCTGGCAGACATATCCGTGTGGATGACGGATCACCACCTCAAGCTGAACCTCGGCAAGACGGAACTGCTCTTCCTCCCGGGGAAGGACTGCCCGTTCCATGATCTCGCCATCACGGTTGACAACTCCATTGTGTCCTCGTCCCAGAGCGCTAAGAACCTTGGCGTGATCCTGGACAACACCCTGTCGTTCTCAACTAACATCAAGGCGGTGGCCCGTTCCTGTAGGTTCATGCTCTACAACATCCGCAGAGTACGACCCTGCCTCACACAGGAAGCGGCGCAGGTCCTAATCCAGGCACTTGTCATCTCCCGTCTGGATTACTGCAACTCGCTGTTGGCTGGGCTCCCTGCCTGTGCCATTAAACCCCTACAACTCATCCAGAACGCCGCAGCCCGACTGGTGTTCAACCTTCCCAAGTTCTCTCACGTCACCCCGCTCCTCCGCTCCCTCCACTGGCTTCCAGTTGAAGCTCGCATCCGCTACAAGACCATGGTGCTTGCCTACGGAGCTGTGAGGGGAACGGCACCTCAGTACCTCCAGGCTCTGATCAGGCCCTACACCCAAACAAGGGCACTGCGTTCATCCACCTCTGGCCTGCTCGCCTCCCTACCACTGAGGAAGTACAGTTCCCGCTCAGCCCAGTCAAAACTGTTCGCTGCTCTGGCCCCCCAATGGTGGAACAAACTCCCTCACGACGCCAGGACAGCGGAGTCAATCACCACCTTCCGGAGACACCTGAAACCCCACCTCTTTAAGGAATACCTAGGATAGGATAAAGTAATCCCTCTCACCCCCCCTCCCCCTGAAAAGATTTAGATGCACTACTGTTCCACTGGAGGTCATAAGGTGAATGCACCAATTTGTAAGTCGCTCTGGATAAGAGCGTCTGCTAAATGACTTAAATGTAAAAATGTAAATGTATTATATAGGGAATAGGGCTGTAGTATAAAGTACTGCACTATATAGGGCTGTAGTATAAAGTAGTGTACTATATAGGGATAGGGCTGTAGTATAAAGTAGTGCACTATATAGGGAATAGGGCTGTAGTATAAAGTAGTGCACTATATAGGGAATAGGGCTGTAGTATAAAGTACTATATAGTGCTGTAGTATAAAGTAGTGTACTATATAGGGAATAGGGCTATAGTATAAAGTACTGCACTATATAGGGAATAGGGCTGTAGTATAAAGTAGTGCACTATATAGGGAATAGGGTGCCATCTGGGACAGGACCAGTGACTAAAAGAGAGAGAGAGAGAGAGGAGAGAGAGAGATACATAAATTAGTAGATAGACAGAGAGGGCAGAGAGAGCCAAGACATCCATGACAGGTCTTCTCACCCTGCCCTCTGTGTGTGTGTGTGTGTGTGTGTGTGTGTGTGTGTGTGTGTGTGTGTGTGTGTGTGTGTGTGTGTGTGTGTGTGTGTGTGTGTGTGTGTGTGTGTGTGTGAGAAGACGTCCTTGCTGACTGTTATCTCTTAGAGGCTCATTAACATAGAAATGACTTCAGGAAGAGGCAAAAAAACTAAAGCACTTTTACTCAGGTAGAGAGATGGAGAGAGAGAGATGGAGGAAGGATGGAAGGGCGAGAGAGATGGAGGGGAAGACGGAGGGAGAGAGAGACGAGAGAGAGGTGGGAAAGAGAGAGATGAGGGAGAGATGGGGGAGAGATGTGAGAGGGAGGTAGAGAGACAGATGGGGAGAGAGAAAGGGGATGGGGGAAGTAGATAGAGAGAGGGAGAAATGCAGGCTGGAGTCGTCTGTTACAGGAGACAACCTTCCATCTCTCTCTCTCTCTCTCTCTCTCTCTTTTTGTCACAGACGGGAGACTCTGGCAGCTCAGGACAGACGGGAGACTCTGGCAGCTCAGGACAGACGGGAGGCTCTGGCAGCTCAGGACAGACGGGCGGCTCTGGCAGCTCAGGACAGACGGGAGACTCTGGCAGCTCAGGACAGACGGGAGACTCTGGCAGCTCAGGACTGACGGGAGACTCTGGCAGCTCAGGACAGACGGGAGACTCTGGCAGCTCAGGACAGACGGGCGGCTCTGGCAGCTCAGGACAGACGGGAGACTCTGGCAGCTCAGGACAGACGGGCGGCTCTGGCAGCTCAGGACAGACGGGCGGCTCTGGCAGCTCAGGACAGACGGGAGACTCTGGCAGCTCAGGACAGACGGGCGGCTCTGGCAGCTCAGGACAGACGGGAGACTCTGGCAGCTCAGGACAGACGGAGACTCTGGCAGCTCAGGACAGACGGGCGGCTCAGGACAGACGGGCGGCTCTGGCAGCTCAGAACAGACGGGAGACTCTGGCAGCTCAGGACAGACGGGAGACTCTGGCAGCTCAGGACAGATGGAGGGAGACTCTGGCAGCTCAGGACAGACGGGAGACTCTGGCAGCTCAGGACAGACAGGCGGCTCTGGCAGCTCAGGACAGACGGGAGACTCTGGCAGCTCAGGACAGACGGGAGACTCTGGCAGCTCAGGACAGACGGGAGACTCTGGCAGCTCAGGACAGACGGGCGGCTCTGGCAGCTCAGGACAGACGGGAGACTCTGGCAGCTCAGGACAGACGGGAGACTCTGGCAGCTCAGGACAGACGGGAGGCTCTGGCAGCTCAGGACAGACGGGCGGCTCTGGCAGCTCAGGACAGACGGGAGACTCTGGCAGCTCAGGACAGACGGGAGACTCTGGCAGCTCAGGACTGACGGGAGACTCTGGCAGCTCAGGACAGACGGGAGACTCTGGCAGCTCAGGACAGACGGGCGGCTCTGGCAGCTCAGGACAGACGGGAGACTCTGGCAGCTCAGGACAGACGGGCGGCTCTGGCAGCTCAGGACAGACGGGCGGCTCTGGCAGCTCAGGACAGACGGGAGACTCTGGCAGCTCAGGACAGACGGGCGGCTCTGGCAGCTCAGGACAGACGGGAGACTCTGGCAGCTCAGGACAGACGGGAGACTCTGGCAGCTCAGGACAGACGGGCGGCTCAGGACAGACGGGCGGCTCTGGCAGCTCAGAACAGACGGGAGACTCTGGCAGCTCAGGACAGACGGGAGACTCTGGCAGCTCAGGACAGACGGGAGACTCTGGCAGCTCAGGACAGACGGGAGACTCTGGCAGCTCAGGACAGACAGGCGGCTCTGGCAGCTCAGGACAGACGGGAGACTCTGGCAGCTCAGGACAGACGGGAGACTCTGGCAGCTCAGGACAGACGGGAGACTCTGGCAGCTCAGGACAGACGGGCGGCTCTGGCAGCTCAGGACAGACGGGCGGCTCTGGCAGCTCAGGACAGACGGGAGACTCTGGCAGCTCAGGACAGACGGGAGACTCTGGCAGCTCAGGACAGACGGGCGGCTCAGGACAGACGGGCGGCTCTGGCAGCTCAGGACAGACGGGAGACTCTGGCAGCTCAGGACAGACGGGAGACTCTGGCAGCTCAGGACAGACGGGAGACTCTGGCAGCTCAGGACAGACGGGAGACTGGCAGCTCAGGACAGACGGGAGACTCTGGCAGCTCAGGACAGACGGGAGACTCTGGCAGCTCAGGACAGACGGGAGACTCTGGCAGCTCAGGACAGACGGGAGACTCTGGCAGCTCAGGACAGACGGGAGACTCTGGCAGCTCAGGACAGACGGGAGACTCTGGCAGCTCAGGACAGACGGGAGACTCTGGCAGCTCAGGACAGACGGGAGACTCTGGCAGCTCAGGACAGACGGGAGACTCTGGCAGCTCAGGACAGACGGGCGGATCTGGCAGCTCAGGACAGACGGGAGACTCTGGCAGCTCAGGACAGACGGGCGGCTCTGGCAGCTCAGGACAGACGGGCGGCTCTGGCAGCTCAGGACAGACGGGAGACTCTGGCAGCTCAGGACAGACGGGCGGCTCTGGCAGCTCAGGACAGACGGGCGGCTCTGGCAGCTCAGGACTGACGGGCGAACCTGGAGGGAGGAGACGGAGAGACAGCCAGGTGAGTGGGGCTGCCACAGGGCCCACCAGGCTGGGGAGACCTACAGGAGACCTGGTGCGTGGAGGAGGCACCGGATCGACCAGGCTGGGGAGACCTACAGGAGGCCTGGTGCTTGGTAGATGCACCGGATCGACCAGGCTGGGGAGACCTACAGGAGGCCTGGTGCTTGGAGGAGGCACCGGATGGACCAGGCTGGGGAGACCTACAGGAGGCCTGGTGCTTGGAGGAGGCACCGCGTGGACCAGGCTGGGGAGACCTACAGGAGGCCTGGTGCTTGTAGGAGGCACCGGATCGACCAGGCTGGGAGAGACCTACAGGAGGCCTGGTGCTTGGAGGAGGCACCGGATGGACCGGGCTGGGGAGACCTTACAGGAGGCCTGGTGCTTGGAGGAGGCACCGGATGGACCGGGCTGGGGAGACCTACAGGAGGCCTGGTGCTTGGAGGAGGCACCGGATGGACCTGGCTGGGGAGACCTACAGGAGGCCTGGTGCTTGGAGGAGGCACCGGATGGACCAGGCTGGGGAGACCTACAGGAGGGCTGGTGCTTGGAGGATGCACCGGATGGACCAGGCTGGGGAGACCTACAGGAGGCCTGGTGGGCCTGATGGGCCTGGTGCGCAGCCAGTACAGTGCTTCTTCCGGTAAGCACATAGTAAAGGAACTAAGGTCAGAACGTGACACCCCACAGCAAGCAGATCAGAGACAACGAACGACAGCTGCCTGGTCCTGGGGCTCTGTTCACCAACCAAGAATTCAAAAATTGGGGAAAACAGGTTACCTAAGTCTGATTCTCAATCAGAGAGACAACTATCGACAGCTGCCTCTGATTGAGAACCATACCAGGCCAAACACATAAACACAACATAGAACAAAGAACACAGACTACCCACCCCAACTCACGCCCTTACCATACTAACACAAAGACATAATAAAGGAACTGAGGTCAGAACGTGACATTAACTGTGATGTCAGCGTAGAACTTAACTGTGATGTCAGCTTAGAACTTAACTGTGATGTCAGCTTAGAACTTAACTGTGATGTCAGCGTAGAACTTAACTGTGATGTCAGCATAGAACTTAACTGTGATGTCAGCATAGAACTTAACTGTGATGTCAGCTTAGAACTTAACTGTGATGTCAGCTTAGAACTTAACTGTGATGTCAGCTTAGAACTTAACTGTGATGTCAGCTTAGAACTTAACTGTGATGTCAGCATAGAACTTAACTGTGATGTCAGCATAGAACTTAACTGTGATGTCAGCATAGAACTTAACTGTGATGTCAGCTTAGAACTTAACTGTGATGTCAGCTTAGAACTTAACTGTGATGTCAGCATAGAACTTAACTGTGATGTCAGCTTAGAACTTAACTGTGATGTCAGCTTAGAACTTAACTGTGATGTCAGCTTAGAACTTAACTGTGATGTCAGCTTAGAACTTAACTGTGATGTCAGCATAGAACTTAACTGTGATGTCAGCATAGAACTTAACTGTGATGTCAGCTTAGAACTTAACTGTGATGTCAGCATAGAACTTAACTGTGAAGTCAGCGTAGACCTAAACTGTGATGTCAGCGTAGACCTAAACTGTGATGTCAGAACGTGACAAGCTGGTCCTGGGGCTCTGTTCACCAACCAAGACTTCACAAATTGGGACAAACACCAAAATGAGACTCTATTTATCTGTTTACAATGTAAAATACCAAATAATGCAGAGAAGAATTAGGCTAATTATTAAAATCCTGAAAAGAGACGTTAAATTCTACAACCACCTAAAAGGAAGCGATTCCCAAACCTTCCATAACAAAGCCATCACCTACTGAGAGATTAACCTGGAGAAGAGTCCCCTAAGCAAGCTGGTACTGGGGCTCTGTTCACAAGCACAAACACACCCTACAGAGCCCCAGGACAGCAGCACAATTAGACCCAACCAAATCATGAGAAAAGAAAAAGATAATTACTTGACACATTGGAAAGATATAACAAAAAAAACTGAGCAAACTAGAATGCTATTTGGCTCTAAACAGACAGTACACAGCGGCAGAATACCTGACCACTGTGACTGACCCAAAATTAAGGAAAGCTTTGACTACGTACAGACTCAGTGAGCATAGCCTTGCTATTGAGAAAGGCCACCGTAGGCAGACCTGGCTCTCAAGAGAAGACAGGCTATGTGCAACACTGCCCACAAAATGAGGTGGAAACTGAGCTGCACTTCCTAACCTCCTGCCCAATGTATGACCATATTAGAGACACATATTTCCCTCAGATTACACACGTCCACAAAGAATTAGAAAACAAACCCAATCTTGATAAACTCCCATATCTACAGGGTGAAATTCCACAGTGTGACAACACAGCAGCAAGATTTGTGACCTGTTGCCACAAGAAAAGGGCAACCAGTGAAGAACACACACCATTGTAAATACAACCCATATTTATGCTTATTTATTTTCCCTTGTGTCCTTTAACTATTTGTACACGAGAAAAGGGCAACTGACCGATGTGAAACGGCTAGTTAGCGGTGGTGCTAATAGCGTTTTCAATAACACAGAAAAGTCTATATGCATGTAACCGATGTGAAACGGCTAGCTAGTTAGCGGTGGTGCTAATAGCTAATAGCGTTTTCAATAACACAGTAGAAAAGTCTATATGCATGTAACCGATGTGAAACGGCTAGTTAGTTAGCGGTGGTGCTAATAGCTAATAGCGTTTTCAATAACACAGAGAAAAGTCTATATGCATGTAACCGATGTGAAACGGCTAGTTAGCGGTGGTGCTAATAGCTAATAGCGTTTTCAATAACACAGTAGAAAAGTCTATATGCATGTAACCGATGTGAAACGGCTAGCTAGTTAGCGGTGGTGCTAATAGCTAATAGCGTTTTCAATAACACAGTAGAAAAGTCTATATGCATGTAACCGATGTGAAACGGCTAGTTAGCGGTGGTGCTAATAGCTAATAGCGTTTTCAATAACACAGAAAAGTCTATATGCATGTAACCGATGTGAAACGGCTAGTGCTAGTTAATAGCGTTTCAATAACACAGAAAAGTCTATATGTGATGTGCTAGCTAGTTAGCTAATAGCGTTTTCAATAACACAGAAAAGTCTGCATGTAACCGATGTGAAACGGCTAGCTAGTTAGCGGTGGTGCTAATAGCTAATAGCGTTTTCAATAACACAGAAAAGTCTATGTAACCGATGTGAAACGGCTAGCTAGTTAGCGGTGGTGCTAATAGCTAATGGCGTTTTCAATCGGTGACGTCACTCGCTCTTGAGACCTTGAAGTAGTTGTTTTCCCTCTTTGCTCTGCAAAGGGCCGTGGCTTTTTTTGTGGAGCGATGGGTAACGATGCTTCGAGGGTGGCTGTTGTCGATGTGTGCAGAGGGTCCCCGGTTCGAGCCCCGGGTCGAGGCGAGGAGAGAGACGGGAAACTCTATTGGCTATACTGTTACAGGAGATTTACATATTTAATGTATTATTTATATATTTATCGGTTTATTTATCTTCTATTAATCTTCCCGTTAATTCTTCAACTACTTGCACATTGTTACAACACTGAACATACATAATAATATAAACACTGTAAATGTCTATATTCCGTTGGAACGTTTGTGTGTGTCATGTTTACTAAGGTTTCCATTGTTTATTTCCCTTTTGTTTATTGTCTGTTTCCCATGCCAATAAAGACCTTTGAATTGAAGTGAGAGAGAGAGAGAGAGAGAGAGAGAGAGAGAGAGAGAGAGAGAGAGACAGAGAAAAAGAGAGAGAGAGAGACAGAGAGAGAGAAGAGAGAGAAGAGAGAGAAGAGAGAGAAAAACAGAGAGAGAAACAGAGAGAGAAACAGAGAAGAGAGAAAAACAGAGAGAGAAACAGAGAGAGAGAAACAGAGAGAGAAACAGACAGAGAGAAACAGACAGAGAGAGAGAGAGAGAGAGAGAGAGAGAGAGACAGAGAGAGAGAGAAACAGAGAGAGAGAAACAGAGAGAGAGAAACAGAGAGAGAGAGAAACAGAGACAGAGAAACAGAGAGAGAGAGAGAGAGAGAGAGAGAGGTGAGCCTTGCATGTTAAGATGTCACGGGGTAAAATAACAATGTTTCTGCATGTAGTGTTGAAATATTAACACCATAGTAGGTTATTCATCAAATAAAACCAACTGCACTCTAAACTTCAGCACGCTAGTGGGTCTCCCCCTGGGCGCGGTACTCTCTCTCTCTCCAGGCTTCATTAGCTAGTCTCTAGACCCTCCTACCTGTGTGTTCTTCATTAGCTAGTCTCTAGACCCTCCTACCTGTGTGTTAGGACTGTGTGTTCTTCATTAGCTAGTCTCTAGACCCTCCTACCTGTGTGTTAGGACTGTGTGTTCTTCATTAGCTAGTCTCTAGACCCTCCTACCTGTGTGTTCTTCATTAGCTAGTCTCTAGACCCTCCTACCTGTGTGTTAGGACTGTGTGTTCCTCATTAGCTAGTCTCTAGACCCTCCTACCTGTGTGTTCTGCATTAGCTAGTCTCTAGACCCTCCTACCTGTGAGGACTGTGTGTTCTTCATTAGCTAGTCTCTAGACCCTCCTACCTGTGTGTTCTTCATTAGCTAGTCTCTAGACCCTCCTACCTGTGTGTTCCTCATTAGCTAGTCTCTAGACCCTCCTACCTGTGTTTTAGGACTGTGTGTTCTTCATTAGCTAGTCTCTAGACCCTCCTACCTGTGTGTTCTTCATTAGCTCCTACCCTCCTACCTGTGTGTTAGGACTGTGTGTTCTTCATTAGCTAGTCTCTAGACCCTCCTACCTGTGTGTTCTTCATTAGCTAGTCTCTAGACCCTCCTACCTACCTGTGTGTTAGGACTGTGTGTTCTTCATTAGCTAGTCTCTAGACCCTCCTACCTGTGTGTTAGGACTGTGTGTTCTTCATTAGCTAGTCTCTAGACCCTCCTACCTACCTGTGTGTTAGGACTGTGTGTTCTTCATTAGCTAGTCTCTAGACCCTCCTACCTTTGTGTTAGGAATGTGTGTTCTTCATTAGCTAGTCTCTAGACCCTCCTACCTGTGTGTTAGGACTGTGTGTTCTTCATTAGCTAGTCTCTAGACCCTCCTACCTGTGTGTTAGGACTGTGTGTTCTTCATTAGCTAGTCTCTAGACCCTCCTACCTGTGTGTTCTTCCATAGCTAGTCTCTAGACCCTCCTACCTGTGTGTTCTTCATTAGCTAGTCTCTAGACCCTCCTACCTGTGTGTTAGGACTGTGTGTTCTTCATTAGCTAGTCTCTAGACCCTCCTACCTGTTTGTTCATCATTAGCTAGTCTCTAGACCCTCCTACCTGTGTGTTAGGACTGTGTGTTCTTCATTAGCTAGTCTCTAGACCCTCCTACCTGTGTGTTCTTCATTAGCTAGTCTCTAGACCCTCCTACCTACCTGTGTGTTAGGACTGTGTGTTCTTCATTAGCTAGTCTCTAGACCCTCCTACCTGTGTGTTAGGACTGTGTGTTCTTCATTAGCTAGTCTCTAGACCCTCCTACCTACCTGTGTGTTAGGACTGTGTGTTCTTCATTAGCTAGTCTCTAGACCCTCCTACCTTTGTGTTAGGAATGTGTGTTCTTCATTAGCTAGTCTCTAGACCCTCCTACCTGTGTGTTAGGACTGTGTGTTCTTCATTAGCTAGTCTCTAGACCCTCCTACCTGTGTGTTAGGACTGTGTGCTCTTCATTAGCTAGTCTCTAGACCCTCCTACCTGTGTGTTAGGACTGTGTGTTCTTCATTAGCTAGTCTCTAGACCCTCCTACCTGTGTGTTCTTCATTAGCTAGTCTATAGACCCTCCTACCTGTGTGTTAGGACTGTGTGTTCTTCATTAGCTAGTCTCTAGACCCTCCTACCTGTGTGTTCCTCATTAGCTAGTCTCTAGACCCTCCTACCTGTGTGTTCTTCATTAGCTAGTCTTTGAACCTGTGTTAGGACTGTTGTTCTTCATTAGGTCCCTAACCCTCCTACCTGTGTGTTCCTCATTAGCTAGTCTCTAGACCCATCTACCTGTGTGTTTTTCATTAGCTAGTCTCTAGACCCTCCTACCTGTGTTTTTCATTAGCTAGTCTCTAGTCATTAGCTAGTCTCCAAAGCCAGGTGCCTGGTTTCATTGAACCAGGATGTTTAATTTCTAATGGTCCCTAATCCCCTTGGTCAGACAGCCACATCAAGCCACATCATATTTTATGCCTTGTCCAAACATTAACCCTTAACCTTAACCAGAGTTAATGTCTGAACTTAACCCTAACGTTAAAAATTCAGAGTTAATGTCTAACCTTAAACTTAAAAATTCAGAGTTAATGTCTAAACTTAACCTTAAAAATTCAGAGTTAATGTCTAATCTTAAACTTAAAAATTCAGAGTTAATGTCTAACCTTAAACTTAGAAATTCAGATTTAATGTCTAATCTTAAAAATTCTGGGTTAATACCTAAACTTAACCTTAAAACACTTTGAAATTTGACATTTGGAACAACTTCGAAATTTTGACTCTTGTGAAACATGAAAAAAAAAAAAACCGTCTAATTCTGACATGAGACTGTGAGACCTGGTTGGATGAATCAGGGATGTTCAATAAATTGGAATCATTTCAATAATAAGTGGAATCCTTAAAAATACTTAGGACTTTTCATGGCAATGTGACCTAAACCTATCAATCCCCCCCCCTACAGTCAGGAAATATACTGCCTCAGTTAAATTCATATTCATTTATAATCAAATTCATAATATTTAATATCAAATTCGTAATAATTTATAATCAAATTCGTAATCATTTATAATCATTTAAATTACGTATCTTTAATATTTAAATATAAAACACAACATTTACATGGGAAGACGTTAAATCACTCATCTAAATCGTAAAAAAAACAACAATATATATTTACAAATGAAACTGCATGAAAAAAAAAACGAAGCAACACAATATCGTAAGCTTTAGGTAAACTACATTTAGTCAATAACATTCAATCAAATAACGTATCTTATCATTAAAGATAGACTCAGCAATACACTCGTCATTTAAAGTGGGGGTAACTTGTTGTCGACTTAGAATTATGGTGTTAAATTGCTGAGTCGACCTTTATACAAATGCATATTTATATACAATGAACAGAAATATAAACACAATATGTAAAGTGTTGGTCCCATTCTTCATGAGCTGAAATAAAAATCCAGCACCCCCCCCCTCCCCCCCAAAAATCCCCCCCCAAATGTCCAAACACACAAGATAAAACATATTTGCAAACATTTTTTGTTTACGGCCCTGTCAGTGAGCATCTTCTCCTTCGCCAAGATAATCCATCCACCTGACAGGTGTGGCATTTCAACAAGCTGATTAAACAGCATGATCGTTACACAGGTGCACCTTGTGCTGGGGGACAATAAAAGTCTCATGGTTTTAGGGAGCGTGCAAAATTGGCCGACGTCAGGAATGTCCGACAGAGCTGCTGCCAGAGAATTTAATGCTAATCTTTACCATAAGGCGGCTCCAACGTTGTTTTAGAGAATTAGGCAGCATATGTCCAACCGGCCTCACAACCACAGACCACGTGTAACCATGCCAGCTCAGGTCCTCCACATCCACAGACCACGTGTAACAACGTCAGCCCAGGACCTCCACATCCGGCTTCTTCCCCTGCGGGATCGTCTGAGTCCAGCTCCCCGGACAGCTGATGAAACTGAGGAGTATTTCTTGTCTGTAATGAAGCCCTTTTGTGGGGAAAAACTCATTCTGATTGGCTGGTCCTGGCTCCCCAGTGGGTGGGCCTATGCCCTCCCAAGCCCACCCAAGGCTGTGCCCCTGCCCAGTCATGAGAAATCCATAGATTAAGGCCTTATGATTTTATTTCAATTGACTGATTTCCTCATATGAACTGTAACTCAGTAAAATCATTGAAATTGTTGCATGTTGCGTATATATTTCTGCTCAGTATAGATGTAGAATTAGAATCAGTTCTAGAATTAGAATCAGTTCTAGAATTACAATCAGATTTAGAATGAGAATGTATTCTATAATTAGAATCAGTTCTAGAATTACAATTAGATTTAGAATGAGAATGTATTCTATAATTAGAATCAGTTCTATAATTAGAATCAGGTCCAGAGTTAGAATCAGTTCTAGAATTACAATCATATTTAGAATGAGAATGTATTCTATAATTAGAATCAGTTCTAGAATTACAATCAGATGTACAATGTAACATCGTAGTCAATAACTAAACACACCTTTGATTCCTATTGATAGATAATACATTTAAAGCATTGCTTATCTTACTGCTAACCTAATGCATATTTATTTAGATGTACATGATAGCATCAACACAACATCACTACGCTCTGATGAACC
>NC_088421.1:55179130-55249213 GCF_034236695.1 Oncorhynchus nerka | reverse complement strand
CTGATGAACCCTATATCTGGTGAACCCTATATCTGGTGAACCCTATATCTGGTGAACCCTATATCTGGTGAACCCTATATCTGATGAACCCTATATCTGGTGAACCCTATATCTGGTGAACCCTATATCTGATGAACCCTATATCTGGTGAACCCTATATCTGGTGAAACCTATATCTGGTGAACCCTATATCTGGTGAACCCTATATCTGATGAACCCTATATCTGGTGAACCCTATATCTGGTGAACCCTATATCTGGTGAACCCTATATCTGGTGAAACCTATATCTGGTGAACCCTATATCTGATGAACCCTATATCTGGTGAACCCATATAGAAGCGTAGTATCACAGCGATGCTCTACACCACAGAATACAGTAGTCCTATGTTACTATGGTCTGATTAACTATATACACATCCTATGTGTTTAGCCTAGAGCAGAGAAACCACAAGACAACTGGACCTATACCCTTCATAGAACATATATTTAAAACACACACACACGTAAACACACACACACACACACACACACACACACACACACACACACACACACACACACACACAAGGCTGTTAGTTGGTTGTTGTAATGCAGTGATGGCTGGGATTCAATCCCACAGTCCCCTGTCAGCTCAGCCCCTGTTAAAGGTAATGTCCCACCCGCCTTCATAGTAAATGCTGCACATGTCGGATATAAGGGGAAATCACCTTTAAATGTCTCCTATTACACAGCTCTGCCATCCGACTGAAATAACTATTTAATATATACGGCTAGTTTATATTGTGTTAGTCACTGTTATACTACATAAATAACTATTTAATATATACGGCTAGTTTATATTGTGTTAGTCACTGTTATACTACATAAATAACTACTTAATATATAAGACTAGTTTATATTGTGTTAGTCACTGTGTATATCCACATACAGGACCAGTCAACAGTTTGGCCACACCTCCTCATTAAACAGTTTGACCACACCTCCTCATTAAGCAGTTTGGCCACACCTCCTCATTAAGCAGTTTGGCCACACCTCCTCATTAAACAGTTTGTCTTGAATGAGTAGGTGTGGCCAAACTTTTGACTGGTACCGTATATATATATATATATATACACAGTGGGGAGAACAAGTATTTGATACACTGCCGATTTTGCAGGTTTTCCCACTTACAAAGCATGTAGAGGTCTGTAATTTTAATCATAGGTACACTTCAACTGTGAGAGACAGAATCTAAAACAAAAATCCAGAAAATCACATTGTATGATTTTTAAGTAATTAATTTGCATTATATACATATACATATATATATAAACAGTAATGTCCTGTAGAAGCCATACGACTGTAGGCCCATATTAATTCCTCTGATTTTACAGTAATGTCCTGTTGAAGCCATACGACTGTAGGCCCATATTAATCCCTCTGATTTTACAGTAATGTCCTGTAGAAGCCATACGACTGTAGGCCCATATTAATTCCTCTGATTTTACAGTAATGTCATGTTGAAGCCATACGACTGCAGGCCCATATTAATTCCTCTGATTTTACAGTAATGTCCTGTTGAAGCCATACGACTGTAGGCTTATATTATTCATCTGATTTTACAGTAATGTCCTGTAGAAGTCAGACGACTGTAGGCCCATATTAATTCCTCTGATTTTACAGTAATGTCCTTTTGAAGCCATACGACTGTAGGCCCATATTAATTCCTCTGATTTTACAGTAATGTCATGTTGAAGCCATACGACTGCAGGCCCATATTAATTCCTCTGATTTTACAGTAATGTCCTGTAGAAGCCATACGACTGTAGGCCCATATTAATTCCTCTGATTTTACAGTAATGTCCTTTTGAAGCCATACGACTGTAGGCCCATATTAATTCCTCTGATTTTACAGTAATGTCCTGTTGAAGCCATACGACTGTAGGCTTATATTATTAATCTGATTTTACAGTAATGTCCTGTTGAAGCCATACGACTGTAGGCTTATATTATTCCTCTGATTTTACAGTAATGTCCTGTTGAAGCCATACGACTGTAGGTCCATATTAATTCCTCTGATTTTACAGTAATGTCCTGTAGAAGTCAGACGACTGTAGGCTTATATTAATGCCTCTGATTTTACAGTAATGTCCTGTAGAAGTCAGACGACTGTAGGCTTATATTATTCCTCTGATTAATTAATAAATAACTAAATAACTAACTAAATTAATAAATACATAACTAAATAAATAACTAACTAACTAAATTAATAAATACATAACTAAATGAATTAATAACTAAATAACTAACTAAATGAATTAATAAATACATAAATAACTAACTAACTAAATGAATAAATACATGTATTAATTAATGAATAACTGAGGAAGGAAGTATTGTTGCTGTTTGTGCTTCTGGAATTGCTCACTGGGGGGGGATTCAGAACCCTTTCTCATTTACTGAGTGGGTGTGTTGTGTGTGTGTGTGTGTGTGTGTGTGTGTGTGTGTGTCTTGCCGCATTACCAACCCTGGGACATCACACCAAACGAAACTCCAGGAGAGAAGCCGCCAGAACGAGGGATTAGACAGAAAACAAGAGAAGAGAGCGGGAGGGAGGGAAGGAAGGAGAGTTGATTTTCCTCTCTCCTCCTCCTCCTCTCCTTCTCCCCCTCTAATTTCCCTCATCCTACTCCTCCTCCTCCCCTCCTCCCATCGTCCTCTCCTCCTCTCATCCTCGTCCTCTCCTCCTCCTCGTCTCCCCTTGTCCTCCTCCTCTCCTCCTCCTCGTCCTCTCCTCCCCTTCTCCTTCTCCTCATATTCCTCCTCCTCCTCTCCTCCTCCTCCTCCCCCTCATCCTCTCCTCCCCTCCCTCGTCCTCTCCTCCTCTCCTCCCCTCGTCCTCTCCTCTTTCTCCTCCTCGTCCTCGCCTCCTCCCCTCTCCCTCGTCCTCTCCTCCTCTCCTCTTTCTCCTCCTCGTCCTCTTCTCCCCTCCTCCTCCTCCTCCTCCTCCTCTCCTCTTTCTCCTCCTCTTTTTTTGTGTGTCTGTTACTGTATGTGTGTTTGTGTGTGTGTGTGTGTTCAGGTGTGTGTGTGTCTTAGGTCTGTCCTTCCTCCTCCTCCTCCCCAGTCACTTCATCAGAGGGGTATTCAGGGTTGGTGTGTGTGTGTGTCTTAACTCTGTCCTTCCTCCTCCTCTTCCTCCCCGGTCACCTCATCAAAGGGGTATTCAGGGTTGGTGTGTGTGTGTGTGTCTTAGCTCTGTCCTTCCTCCTCCTCCTCTTCCTCCCCGGTCACCTCATCAGAGGGGTATTCAGGGCTGGTGTGTGTGTGTGTCTTAGCTCTGTCCTTCCTCCTCCTCCTCTTCCTCCCCGGTCACCTCATCAGAGGGGTATTCAGGGTTGGTGTGTGTGTGTGTCTTAGCTCTGTCCTTCCTCCTCCTCCTCCTCTTCCTCCCCGGTCACCTCATCAGAGGGGTATTCAGGGCTGGTGTGTGTGTGTGTCTTAGCTCTGTCCTTCCTCCTCCTCTTCCTCCCCAGTCACCTCATCAGAGGGGTATTCAGGGTTGGTGTAGGAGAATCCCAGAAACTCGTCTTGGTCCAGGTTCATTATAAACAGTTTATCTGTAGGCGTCAGATCCACCGGCATCTTAGTGAATTCTTTATCAAAGTTACACGTGTCCTTGTTACTCTTCTGTTCCAGAGAAGGACGGGGACAGAGAGAGAGAGGAGGGGGAGGGGAGAGAGAGAGGAGGGAGGGGAGAGAGAGAAGAGAGGAGGGAGGGAGGGAAGAGAGAGAGAAGGGGGAGGGAAGAGAGAGAGAGGAGAGGGAAAGAAGAGAGAGAGGAGGGAGGAGAGAGGGGGAGGAGGGTGAGGGAAGAGAGAGAGGAGGGGGGAGGGTGAGGGAAGAGAGAGAGTAGGGAGGGGAGAGAGAGGAGGGGGAGGGAAGAGAGAGGAGGGAGGAGAGAGGGGAGGGAGGGTGAGGGAAGAGAGAGAGGAGGGAGGGGAGAGAGAGAGGGAGGGAGGAGAGAGAGGAGGGGAGGGAAGAGAGAGAGAAGGGAGGGGAGAGAGGAGGGGAGGGAAGAGAGAGAGGAGAGAGAGGGGAGGGATGAGAGAATGAGAGAGGGGGAGGGGAGAGAGAATGAGAGGAGGAGGGAGGGGAGAGAGAGGGAGGGAGGAGGGAAGAGAGAAAGAGTAGGGGAGGGGAATAGAGAGAGAGGAGGATGTGGTAGAGAGAGGGGAGGGAGGGGAGGAGGGAAGAGAAAGAGAGGAGGGGTAGAGAGAGGGGAGGGGGGGGAAGAGAGAGGGGAGGGGGGTAGAGAGAGAGGAGGGAGGGAGGAAAGAGAGAGAGAGAGAGGAGGGCAGAGAGAGAGGGGGAGGAGAGGGAAGAGAGAGAGGGGAGGGATGAGGGGAGAGGGAAGAGAGAGAGGGAGGGATGAGGGAGAGAAAAGAGAGTATTGTCAATATTAAAACATAGTTCATTGATGGTGCATGACATTGTGGTGACAGTGGTGGAAGACAGCAGGATGGTGTAGTGGAGTTGTATAATAACCCATAGAGAGACAAGGGGAGGGAGAGAAAGAAAGGGGAGGGCTGTGCTGTTCCTGTCCTCTGTGCCAGGAGCCTAGGGGGCATGGGGGCGGGAGAACTAGAGCATCCTCTAAGATAGACAAAGAGACAGAGGGGGAGAGATGGAGGGAGGGATAGAGAGAGATGGAGCGAGAGAGAGAGATGGAGGGAGGGAGAGAGATGGAGGGAGGGAGGGAGAGAGATGGAGGGAGGGAGATGGAGGGAGGGAGAGAGACAGATGGAGGGAGAGAGATGGAGGGAGGGAGAGAGAGAGATGGAGGGAGAGAGAGAGATGGAGGGAGGGAGAGAAATGGAGGGAGGGAGAGAGAGAGATGGAGGGAGCGCGAGAGAGATGGAGGGAGAGAGATGGAGGGAGGGAGAGATGGAGGGAGGGAGATAGATGGAGGGAGGGAGAGAGAGAGATGGAGGGAGAGAGAGAGACGGATGGAGGGAGAGAGATGGAGGGAGGAGAGAGACAGATGGAGGGAGAGAGATGGAGGGAGGGAGAGAGACAGATGGAGGGAGAGAGATGGAGGGAGGGAGAGAGAGAGATGGAGGGAGAGAGAGAGATGGAGGGAGGGAGAGAGAGAGATGGAGGGAGCGCGAGAGAGAGATGGAGGGAGAGAGAGATGGAGGGAGGGAGATAGATGGAGGGAGAGAGAGATGAAGGAGAGAGAGAGAGATGGAAGGAGAGAGAGATGGAGGGAGGGAGAGAGAGAGATGGAGAGAGAGATGGAAGGAGAGAGAGAGATGGAGGGAGAGAGAGAGATGGAGGGAGAGAGAGATGGAGGGAGAGAGAGATGGAGGGAGAGAGAGATGGAGGGAGAGAGAGAGAGATGGAGGGAGAGAGAGATGGAGGGAGAGAGAGAGAGATGGAAGGAGAGAGAGAGCGAGATGGAAGGAGAGAGAGAGATGAAGAGAGATACAGTCAGACTACAGTCAGAGAGAGTGTACAGAGTACAGGGATTTGAAGAGAGAGATACGATAGAGTAGAGATAGAGTAGAGACCAGAAACTACACAGAGATACTGTAGTACACAGATAACCAGATAGACACAGATATACTGTAGAGTAGAGATAACCAGATAGATACAGGCAGAAACTACACAGAGATACTGTAGAATAGAGATAACCAGATAGATACAGGCAGAAACTACACAGAGATACTGTAGAATAGAGATAACCAGATAGATACAGGCAGAAACTACACAGAGATACTGTAGAATAGAGATAACCAGATAGATACAGGCAGAAACTACACAGAGATACTGTAGAATAGAGATAACCAGATAGATACAGGCAGAAACTACACAGAGATACTGTAGAATAGAGATAACCAGATATTTACAGGCAGAAACTACACAGAGATACTGTAGAATATAGATAACCAGATAGATACAGGCAGAAACTACACAGAGATACTGTAGAATAGAGATAACCAGATAGACACAGAGATACTGTAGAATAGAGATAACCAGATAGATTCAGGCAGCAACTACACAGATATATATAGAGAACCAGACACAGAGATATATAGAGAACCAGACACAGAGATATATAGCGAACCAGACAGAGATATATAGAGAACCAGACACAGAGATATATAGAGAAACAGACACAGAGATATATAGAGAACCAGACATACTGAAACTATAGCCACAGAGGATATGTGTGCTGGTGTAGAAACAGAGAGAGGACAGGAGATGCTTCGTCGAGAAGAACACAACTTCTCCTACCTTCTGTTAATCCTCCCATAAGATGTTCACCAGCCCCATCTCTGGTCCTGGTAGCTGGGCAGAACATCCACTAGAGTCCCTGGTCTGAGGCCTAACCAGACCTGCACCCCAGATCCATCTCTGGTCCTGGTAGCTGGGCAGAACATCCACTAGAGTCCCTGGTCTGAGGCCTAACCAGACCTGCACCCCAGCCCCATCGCTGGTCCTGGTAGCTGGGCAGGACATCCACTAGAGTCCCTGGTCTGAGGCCTAACCAGACCTGCACCCCAGATCCATCTCTGGTCCTGGTAGCTGGGCAGAACATCCACTAGAGTCCCTGGTCTGAGGCCTAACCAGACCTGCACCCCAGCACCATCTCTGGTCCTGGTAGCTGGGCAGAACATCCACTAAAGTCCTGGTCTGAGGCCTAACCAGACCTGCACCCCAGCCCCATCTCTGGACCTGGTAGCTGGGCAGAACATCCACTAGAGTCCCTGGTCTGAGGCCTAACCAGACCTGCACCCCAACCCCATCTCTGGTCCTGGTAGCTGGGCAGAACATCCACTAGAGTCCCTGGTCTGAGGCCTAACCAGACCTGCACCCCAGCACCATCTCTGGTCCTGGTAGCTGGGCAGAACATCCACTAGAGTCCCTGGTCTGAGGCCTAACCAGACCTGCACCCCAGCCCCATCTCTGGTCCTGGTAGCTGGGCAGAACATCCACTAGAGTCCCTGGTCTGAGGCCTAACCAGACCTGCACCCCAGCCCCATCTCTGGTCCTGGTAGCTGGGCAGGACATCCACTAGAGTCCCTGGTCTGAGGCCTAACCAGACCTCCACCCCAGCCCCATCTCTGGTGCGGGTAGCTGGGCAGGACATCCACTAGAGTCCCTGGTCTGAGTGAGGCCTAGCCAGACCACTGGCCCCACTAGGTTAGGCAGAGCTCATAGTGGTGAAATATAGGGAAAGAGGGATTCAGAAAGAGACAGAGAGAGAGAGAAAGAGAGAGGGAGAGGGAGAGGAGAGATAGAGAGAAAGAGAGATAGAAAGAGGGAGAGGGAGAGGGAGAGAGATAGAAAGAGGGAGAGGGAGAGGGAGAGAGAAAGAGAGAGCAAGGGAGAGGGAGAGAGGGAGAGAGCAAGAGAGAGAGACTAAGGGTCCATGGTTGAGATGGAAAAGTGTTAGAGACTAGAAAACCTTCCCCTTCACTCCACTGCATTCTACAGACAACGGCTTTAATTCGTAAATGTGTTTGTGATTCGTTAATTTCCCCCTCTCTCTCCTCCCTCCCACCCTCCCACCCTCTGTGACCGTGTGCTTTTCAGGAATGGGAGGATTAGTGGGAGACGAGCTGATGTCAGCGGAGGAGAAGGAGGAAAGAGGAGAGGAGAGGGAGAGGAGAGGGAGATGAGAGGAGGGAAGCGAGAGAGAGAGAGGGAGAGCGAACAGCAGAATCAAACGCTGCCCTGTTTTGGGTTGATAAGAGATGTGTGTGTGTGTGTGTGTGTGTGTGTGTGTGTGTGTGTGTGTGCGCGCTGCACCAACTGGCTTTCATTTGCCACGTTCAAAATTAATTAGCCCCAAGACTCACTGCTCTTTCCTACTGCTAATGCTATAGCCCACAACTGTAACGCGCACACACACACACACACACACACACACACACACACACACACACACACACACACACACACACACACACACACACACACACACACACACACACACACACACACGTTATAAGAGATACAGTAGCAGTGGTGGAGAGCATGACTGTGTGTGTGTGTGTGTGTGTGTGTGTGTGTGTGTGTGTGTGTGTGTGTGTGTGTGTGTGTGCGCATTTACGGAGTTATCACCAGGACCATGTTATGATCTATAAGGTATCACCAGGACCATGTTATAGATCTATAAGGTATCACCAGGACCATGTTATGATCTATAAGTTATCACCAGGACCATGTTATGATCTATAAGTTATCACCAGGACCATGTTATGGTCTATAAGTTATCACCAGGACCAGGACCATGTTATGTTCTATAAGTTATCACCAGGACCATGTTATGTTCTATAAGTTATCACCAGGACCATGTTATGATCTATAAGGTATCACCAGGACCATGTTATGATCTATAAGTTATCACCAGGACCATGTTATGATCTATAAGGTATCACCAGGACCATGTTATGTTCTATAAGGTATCACCAGGACCATGTTATGATCTATAAGGTATCACCAGGACCATGTTATGATCTATAAGGTATCACCAGGACCATGTTATGATCTATAAGGTATCACCAGGACCATGTTATGTTCTATAAGGTATCAGACCTGCACCAGGACCATGTTATGTTCTATAAGTTATCACCAGGACCATGTTATGTTCTATAAGGTATCAGACTTGCACCAGGACCATGTTATGTTCTATAAGTTATCACCAGGACCATGTTATGATCTATAAGGTATCACCAGGACCATGTTATGATCTATAAGGTATCACCAGGACCATGTTATGATCTATAAGGTATCACCAGGACCATGTTATGATCTATAAGGTATCACCAGGACCATGTTATGATCTATAAGGTATCACCAGGACCATGTTATGATCTATAAGGTATCACCAGGACCATGTTATGTTCTATAAGGTATCAGACCTGCACCAGGACCATGTTATGTTCTATAAGTTATCACCAGGACCATGTTATGATCTATAAGGTATCACCAGGACCATGTTATGATCTATAAGGTATCACCAGGACCATGTTATGTTCTATAAGGTATCAGACCTGCACCAGGACCATGTTATGTTCTATAAGTTATCACCAGGACCATGTTATGATCTATAAGGTATCACCAGGACCATGTTATGATCTATAAGGTATCACCAGGACCATGTTATGTTCTATAAGGTATCAGACCTGCACCAGGACCATGTTATGTTCTATAAGTTATCACCAGGACCATGTTATGATCTATAAGTTATCACCAGGACCATGTTATGATCTATAAGTTATCACCAGGACCATGTTATGTTCTATAAGGTATCAGACCTGCACCAGGACCATGTTATGATCTATAAGTTATCACCAGGACCATGTTATGTTCTATAAGGTATCACCAGGACCATGTTATGTTCTATTAGTTATCAGACCTGCACCAGGACCATGTTATGTTCTATAAGTTATCAGACCTGCAGGACCATGTTATGTTCTATAAGGTATCACCAGGACCATGTTATGATCTATAAGTTATCACCAGGACCATGTTATGTTCTATAAGATATCACCAGGACCATGTTATGTTCTATAAGGTTATCACCAGGACCATGTTATGTTCTATAAGTTATCACCAAGACCATGTTATGGTCTATAAGTTATCACCAGGACCATGTTATGATCTATAAGTTATCACCAGGACCATGTTATGTTCTATAAGGTATCACCAGGACCATGTTATGGTCTATAAGTTATCACCAGGACCATGTTATGATCTATAAGTTATCACCAGGACCATGTTATGTTCTATAAGTTATCACCAGGACCATGTTATGATCTATAAGTTATCACCAGGACCATGTTATGTTCTATAAGATATCACCAGGACCATGTTATGGTCTATAAGTTATCACCAGGACCATGTTATGTTCTATAAGTTATCACCAGGACCATGTTATGTTCTATAAGTTATCAGACCTGCACCAGGACCATGTTATGATCTATAAGTTATCACCAGGACCATGTTATGGTCTATAAGTTATCACCAGGACCATGTTATGATCTATAAGTTATCACCAGGACCATGTTATGTTCTATAAGTTATCACCAGGACCATGTTATGATCTATAAGGTATCAGACCTGCACCAGGACCATGTTATGTTCTATAAGTTATCACCAGGACCATGTTATGTTCTATAAGTTATCACCAGGACCATGTTATGTTCTATAAGGTATCAGACCTGCACCAGGACCATGTTATGTTCTATAAGTTATCACCAGGACCATGTTATGTTCTATAAGATATCACCAGGACCATGTTATGATCTATAAGTTATCACCAGGACCATGTTATGATCTATAAGATATCACCAGGACCATGTTATGATCTATAAGTTATCACCAGGACCATGTTATGTTCTATAAGTTATCACCAGGACCATGTTATGATCTATAAGTTATCACCAGGACCATGTTATGGTCTATAAGTTATCACCAGGACCATGTTATGTTCTATAAGTTATCACCAGGACCATGTTATGATCAATAAGTTAACAGACCTGCACCAGGACCATGTTATGTTCTATAAGTTATCACCAGGACCATGCTATGTTCTATAAGTTATCACCAGGACCATGTTATGACCTATAAGTTATCACCAGGTCCATGTTATGATCTATAAGATATCACCAGGACCATGTTATGATCTATAAGTTATCACCAGGACCATGTTATGATCTATAAGATATCACCAGGACCATGTTATGATCTATAAGGTATCACCAGGACCATGTTATGATCTATAAGTTATCGCCAGGACCATGTTATGTTCTATAACTTATCACCAGGACCATGTTATGGTCTATAAGGTATCACCAGGACCATGTTATGACCTATAAGTTATCACCAGGACCATGTTATGACCTATAAGTTATCACCAGGACCATGTTATGATCTATAAGGTATCACCAGGACCATGTTATGATCTATAAGGTATCACCAGGACCATGTTATGTTCTATAAGGTATCAGACCTGCACCAGGACCATGTTATGTTCTATAAGTTATCACCAGGACCATGTTATGATCTATAAGGTATCACCAGGACCATGTTATGATCTATAAGGTATCACCAGGACCATGTTATGTTCTATAAGGTATCAGACCTGCACCAGGACCATGTTATGTTCTATAAGTTATCACCAGGACCATGTTATGATCTATAAGGTATCACCAGGACCATGTTATGATCTATAAGGTATCACCAGGACCATGTTATGTTCTATAAGGTATCAGACCTGCACCAGGACCATGTTATGTTCTATAAGTTATCACCAGGACCATGTTATGATCTATAAGTTATCACCAGGACCATGTTATGATCTATAAGTTATCACCAGGACCATGTTATGTTCTATAAGGTATCAGACCTGCACCAGGACCATGTTATGATCTATAAGTTATCACCAGGACCATGTTATGTTCTATAAGGTATCACCAGGACCATGTTATGTTCTATTAGTTATCAGACCTGCACCAGGACCATGTTATGTTCTATAAGTTATCAGACCTGCACCAGGACCATGTTATGTTCTATAAGGTATCACCAGGACCATGTTATGATCTATAAGTTATCACCAGGACCATGTTATGTTCTATAAGATATCACCAGGACCATGTTATGTTCTATTAGTTATCACCAGGACCATGTTATGTTCTATAAGTTATCACCAAGACCATGTTATAGTCTATAAGTTATCACCAGGACCATGTTATGATCTATAAGTTATCACCAGGACCATGTTATGTTCTATAAGGTATCACCAGGACCATGTTATGGTCTATAAGTTATCACCAGGACCATGTTATGATCTATAAGTTATCACCAGGACCATGTTATGTTCTATAAGTTATCACCAGGACCATGTTATGATCTATAAGTTATCACCAGGACCATGTTATGTTCTATAAGATATCACCAGGACCATGTTATGTTCTATAAGATATCACCAGGACCATGTTATGGTCTATAAGTTATCACCAGGACCATGTTATGTTCTATAAGTTATCACCAGGACCATGTTATGTTCTATAAGTTATCAGACCTGCACCAGGACCATGTTATGATCTATAAGTTATCACCAGGACCATGTTATGGTCTATAAGTTATCACCAGGACCATGTTATGATCTATAAGTTATCACCAGGACCATGTTATGTTCTATAAGTTATCACCAGGACCATGTTATGATCTATAAGGTATCAGACCTGCACCAGGACCATGTTATGTTCTATAAGTTATCACCAGGACCATGTTATGTTCTATAAGTTATCACCAGGACCATGTTATGTTCTATAAGGTATCAGACCTGCACCAGGACCATGTTATGTTCTATAAGTTATCACCAGGACCATGTTATGTTCTATAAGATATCACCAGGACCATGTTATGATCTATAAGTTATCACCAGGACCATGTTATGATCTATAAGATATCACCAGGACCATGTTATGATCTATAAGTTATCACCAGGACCATGTTATGTTCTATAAGTTATCACCAGGACCATGTTATGATCTATAAGTTATCACCAGGACCATGTTATGGTCTATAAGTTATCACCAGGACCATGTTATGTTCTATAAGTTATCACCAGGACCATGTTATGATCAATAAGTTAACAGACCTGCACCAGGACCATGTTATGTTCTATAAGTTATCACCAGGACCATGCTATGTTCTATAAGTTATCACCAGGACCATGTTATGACCTATAAGTTATCACCAGGTCCATGTTATGATCTATAAGATATCACCAGGACCATGTTATGATCTATAAGTTATCACCAGGACCATGTTATGATCTATAAGATATCACCAGGACCATGTTATGATCTATAAGGTATCACCAGGACCATGTTATGATCTATAAGTTATCGCCAGGACCATGTTATGTTCTATAACTTATCACCAGGACCATGTTATGGTCTATAAGGTATCACCAGGACCATGTTATGACCTATAAGTTATCACCAGGACCATGTTATGACCTATAAGTTATCACCAGGACCATGTTATGATCTATAAGTTATCACCAGGACCATGTTATGTTCTATAAGATATCACCAGGACCATGTTATGATCTATAAGTTATCACCAGGACCATGTTATGGTCTATAAGTTATCACCAGGACCATGTTATGTTCTATAAGTTATCACCAGGACCATGTTATGATCAATAAGTTAACAGACCTGCACCAGGACCATGTTATGTTCTATAAGTTATCACCAGGACCATGTTATGTTCTATAAGTTATCACCAGGACCATGTTATGACCTATAAGTTATCACCAGGTCCATGTTATGATCTATAAGATATCACCAGGACCATGTTATGATCTATAAGTTATCACCAGGTCCATGTTATGATCTATAAGATATCACCAGGACCATGTTATGATCTATAAGTTATCACCAGGACCATGTTATGATCTATAAGATATCACCAGGACCATGTTATGATCTATACGTTATCACCAGGACCATGTTATGTTCTATAAGTTATCACCAGGACCATGTTATGATCTATAAGATATCACCAGGACCATGTTATGATCTATAAGTTATCACCAGGACCATGTTATGTTCTATAAGTTATCACCAGGACCATGCTATGTTCTATAAGTTATCACCAGGACCATGTTATGACCTATAAGTTATCACCAGGTCCATGTTATGATCTATAAGATATCACCAGGACCATGTTATGATCTATAAGTTATCACCAGGACCATGTTATGATCTATAAGATATCACCAGGACCATGTTATGATCTATAAGGTATCACCAGGACCATGTTATGATCTATAAGTTATCGCCAGGACCATATTATGTTCTATAACTTATCACCAGGACCATGTTATGGTCTATAAGGTATCACCAGGACCATGTTATGACCTATAAGTTATCACCAGGACCATGTTATGACCTATAAGTTATCACCAGGACCATGTTATGATCTATAAGTTATCACCAGGACCATGTTATGTTCTATAAGATATCACCAGGACCATGTTATGATCTATAAGTTATCACCAGGACCATGTTATGGTCTATAAGTTATCACCAGGACCATGTTATGTTCTATAAGTTATCACCAGGACCATGTTATGATCAATAAGTTAACAGACCTGCACCAGGACCATGTTATGTTCTATAAGTTATCACCAGGACCATGTTATGTTCTATAAGTTATCACCAGGACCATGTTATGACCTATAAGTTATCACCAGGTCCATGTTATGATCTATAAGATATCACCAGGACCATGTTATGATCTATAAGTTATCACCAGGTCCATGTTATGATCTATAAGATATCACCAGGACCATGTTATGATCTATAAGTTATCACCAGGACCATGTTATGATCTATAAGATATCACCAGGACCATGTTATGATCTATACGTTATCACCAGGACCATGTTATGTTCTATAAGTTATCACCAGGACCATGTTATGATCTATAAGATATCACCAGGACCATGTTATGATCTATAAGTTATCACCAGGACCATGTTATGATCTATAAGGTATCACCAGGACCATGTTATGATCTATAAGTTATCACCAGGACCATGTTATGTTCTATAACTTATCACCAGGACCATGTTATGGTCTATAAGGTATCACCAGGACCATGTTATGACCTATAAGTTATCACCAGGACCATGTTATGACCTATAAGTTATCACCAGGACCATGTTATGACCTATAAGTTATCACCAGGACCATGTTATGTTCTATAAGTTATCACCAGGACCATGTTATGGTCTATAAGGTATCACCAGGACCATGTTATGTTCTATAAGGTATCACCAGGACCATGTTATGTTCTATAAGGTATCACCAGGACCATGTTATGTTCTATAAGTTATCACCAGGACCATGTTATGGTCTATAAGTTATCACCAGGACCAGGACCATGTTATGATATATAAGTAATCACCAGGACCATGTTATGTTCTATAAGGTATCAGACCTGCACCAGGACCATGTTATGTTCTATAAGTTATCACCAGGACCATGTTATGTTCTATAAGTTATCACCAGGACCATGTTATGTTCTATAAGGTATCAGACCTGCACCAGGACCATGTTATGTTCTATAAGTTATCACCAGGGCCATGTTATGATCTATAAGTTATCACCAGGACCATGTTATGATCTATAAGATATCACCAGGACCATGTTATGATCTATAAGATATCACCAGGACCATGTTATGATCTATAAGTTATCACCAGGACCATGTTATGTTCTATAAGTTACCACCAGGACCATGTTATGATCTATAAGATACCACCAGGACCATGTTATGATCTATAAGTTATCACCAGGACCATGTTATGATCTATAAGTTATCACCAGGACCATGTTATGATCTATAAGATATCACCAGGACCATGTTATGATCTATAAGTTATCACCAGGACCATGTTATGATCTATAAGATATCACCAGGACCATGTTATGATCTATAAGGTATCACCAGGACCATGTTATGGTCTATAAGTTATCACCAGGACCATGTTATGTTCTATAAGTTATCACCAGGACCATGTTATGTTCTATAAGTTATCAGACCTGCACCAGGACCATGTTATGATCTATAAGTTATCACCAGGACCATGTTATGGTCTATAAGTTATCACCAGGACCATGTTATGATCTATAAGTTATCACCAGGACCATGTTATGTTCTATAAGTTATCACCAGGACCATGTTATGATCTATAAGGTATCAGACCTGCACCAGGACCATGTTATGTTCTATAAGGTATCACCAGGACCATGTTATGTTCTATAAGTTATCACCAGGACCATGCTATGTTCTATAAGGTATCAGACCTGCACCAGGACCATGTTATGTTCTATAAGTTATCACCAGGACCATGTTATGATCTATAAGTTATCACCAGGACCATGTTATGTTCTATAAGATATCACCAGGACCATGTTATGATCTATAAGTTATCACCAGGACCATGTTATGATCTATAAGATATCACCAGGACCATGTTATGATCTATAAGTTATCACCAGGACCATGTTATGATCTATAAGGTATCAGACCTGCACCAGGACCATGTTATGTTCTATAAGTTATCACCAGGACCATGTTATGTTCTATAAGTTATCACCAGGACCATGTTATGACCTATAAGATATCACCAGGACCATGTTATGATCTATAAGTTATCACCAGGACCATGTTATGATCTATAAGATATCACCAGGACCATGTTATGATCTATAAGTTATCAGACCTTCACCAGGACCATGTTATGTTTTATTAGTTATCACCAGGACCATGTTATGATCTATAAGTTATCACCAGGACCATGTTATGTTCTATAAGTTATCAGACCTTCACCAGGACCATGTTATGTTCTATTAGTTATCACCAGGACCATGTTATGTTCTATAAGGTATCACCAGGACCATGTTATGTTCTATAAGGTATCACCAGGACCATGTTATGATCTATAAGTTATCACCAGGACCATGTTATGTTCTATAAGTTATCACCAGGACCATGTTATGATCTATAAGATATCACCAGGACCATGTTATGATCTATAAGTTATCACCAGGACCATGTTATGATCTATAAGATATCACCAGGACCATGTTATGATCTATAAGTTATCACCAGGACCATGTTATGATCTATAAGTTATCACCAGGACCATGTTATGATCTATAAGATATCACCAGGACCATGTTATGATCTATAAGTTATCACCAGGACCATGTTATGATCTATAAGATATCACCAGGACCATGTTATGATCTATAAGGTATCACCAGGACCATGTTATGGTCTATAAGTTATCACCAGGACCATGTTATGTTCTATAAGTTATCACCAGGACCATGTTATGTTCTATAAGTTATCAGACCTGCACCAGGACCATGTTATGATCTATAAGTTATCACCAGGACCATGTTATGGTCTATAAGTTATCACCAGGACCATGTTATGATCTATAAGTTATCACCAGGACCATGTTATGTTCTATAAGTTATCACCAGGACCATGTTATGATCTATAAGGTATCAGACCTGCACCAGGACCATGTTATGATCTATAAGTTATCACCAGGACCATGTTATGATCTATAAGTTATCACCAGGACCATGTTATGATCTATAAGATATCACCAGGACCATGTTATGATCTATAAGTTATCACCAGGACCATGTTATGTTCTATAAGGTATCAGACCTGCACCAGGACCATGTTATGTTCTATAAGTTATCACCAGGACCATGTTATGATCTATAAGTTACCACCAGGACCATGTTATGTTCTATAAGATATCACCAGGACCATGTTATGATCTATAAGTTATCACCAGGACCATGTTATGATCTATAAGATATCACCAGGACCATGTTATGATCTATAAGTTATCACCAGGACCATGTTATGATCTATAAGGTATCAGACCTGCACCAGGACCATGTTATGTTCTATAAGGTATCACCAGGACCATGTTATGTTCTATAAGTTATCACCAGGACCATGTTATGATCTATAAGATATCACCAGGACCATGTTATGATCTATAAGTTATCACCAGGACCATGTTATGATCTATAAGATATCACCAGGACCATGTTATGATCTATAAGTTATCAGACCTTCACCAGGACCATGTTATGTTTTATTAGTTATCACCAGGACCATGTTATGAGCTATAAGTTATCACCAGGACCATGTTATGTTCTATAAGTTATCAGACCTTCACCAGGACCATGTTATGTTCTATTAGTTATCACCAGGACCATGTTATGTTCTATAAGGTATCACCAGGACCATGGTATGTTCTATAAGGTATCACCAGGACCATGTTATGATCTATAAGTTATCACCAGGACCATGTTATGTTCTATAAGTTATCACCAGGACCATGTTATGGTCTATAAGGTATCACCAGGACCATGTTATGTTCTATAAGATACCACCAGGACCATGTTATGATCTATAAGTTATCACCAGGACCATGTTATGGTCTATAAGTTATCACCAGGACCATGTTAAGGTCTATAAGTTATCACCAGGACCAGGACCATGTTATGATATATAAGTTATCACCAGGACCATGTTATGTTCTATAAGGTATCAGACCTGCACCAGGACCATGTTATGTTCTATAAGTTATCACCAGGACCATGTTATGTTCTATAAGTTATCACCAGGACCATGTTATGTTCTATAAGGTATCAGAGCTGCACCAGGACCATGTTATGTTCTATAAGTTATCACCAGGACCATGTTATGTTCTATAAGTTATCACCAGGACCATGTTATGTTCTATAAGATATCACCAGGACCATGTTATGATCTATAAGTCATCACCAGGACCATGTTATGATCTATAAGATATCACCAGGACCATGTTATGATCTATAAGATATCACCAGGACCATGTTATGATCTATAAGATATCACCAGGACCATGTTATGATCTATAAGTTATCACCAGGACCATGTTATGGTCTATAAGTTATCACCAGGACCATGTTATGATCTATAAGTTATCACCAGGACCAGGACCATGTTATGTTCTATAAGTTATCACCAGGACCATGTTATGATCTATAAGTTATCACCAGGACCATGTTATGATCTATAAGTTATCACCAGGACCATGTTATGTTCTATAAGTTATCACCAGGACCAGGACCATGTTATGGTCCATAAGTTATCACCAGGACCATGTTATGTTCTATAAGTTATAACCAGGACCATGTTATGTTCTATAAGTTATCAGACCTTCACCAGGACCATGTTATGTTCTATTAGTTATCACCAGGACCATGTTATGATCTATAAGTTATCACCAGGACCATGTTATGTTCTATAAGTTATCACCAGGACCATGTTATGTTCTATAAGGTATCAGAGCTGCATCAGGACCATGTTATGTTCTATTAGTTATCACCAGGACCATGTTATGTTCTAAGGTATCACCAGGACCATGTTATGGTCTATAAGTTATCACCAGGACCATGTTATGATCTATAAGTTATCAGACCTGCACCAGGACCATGTTATGATATATAAGTTATCACCAGGACCATGTTATGTTCTATAAGTTATCACCAGGACCATGTTATGATCTATAAGTTATCACCAGGACCATGTTATGATCTATAAGATATCACCAGGACCATGTTATGATCTATAAGATATCACCAGGACCATGTTATGATCTATAAGATATCACCAGGACCATGTTATGATCTATAAGTTATCACCAGGACCATGTTATGTTCTATAAGTTATCACCAGGACCATGTTATGTTCTATAAGTTATCACCAGGACCATGTTATGATCTATAAGGTATCACCAGGACCATGTTATGTTCTATAAGTTATCACCAGGACCATGTTATGTTCTATAAGTTATCACCAGGACCATGTTATGATCTATAAGTTATCACCAGGACCATGTTATGATCTATAAGTTATCACCAGGACCATGTTATGATCTATAAGGTATCAGACCTGCACCAGGACCATGTTATGATCTATAAGATATCACCAGGACCATGTTATGATCTATAAGATATCACCAGGACCATGTTATGATCTATAAGATATCACCAGGACCATGTTATGATCTATAAGTTATCACCAGGACCATGTTATGTTCTATAAGTTATCACCAGGACCATGTTATGATCTATAAGATATCACCAGGACCATGTTATGATCTATAAGGTATCACCAGGACCATGTTATGTTCTATAAGTTATCACCAGGACCATGTTATGTTCTATAAGTTATCACCAGGACCATGTTATGATCTATAAGATATCACCAGGACCATGTTATGTTCTATAAGTTATCACCAGGACCATGTTATGATCTATAAGATATCACCAGGACCATGTTATGATCTATAAGATATCACCAGGACCATGTTATGTTCTATAAGTTATCACCAGGACCATGTTATGTTCTATAAGTTATCACCAGGACCATGTTATGATCTATAAGGTATCAGACCTGCACCAGGACCATGTTAGGTTCTATAAGTTATCACCAGGACCATGTTATGTTCTATAAGTTATCACCAGGACCATGTTATGATCTATAAGGTATCAGACCTGCACCAGGACCATGTTAGGTTCTATAAGTTATCACCAGGACCATGTTATGTTCTATAAGGTATCACCAGGACCATGTTATGTTCTATAAGTTATCAGACCATGAAATATGCAGAGGCGGTCATGGTCCCTCCTCTCATCTCCTCTCCTCTCCTCTCCTCTCCTCGCTGCAGTCAGCCTGTATTCTACACACACACACACACACACACACACACACACACACACACACACACACACACACACACACACACAAAGCCACTGCTCGTGTAAGAATATGTCAAAGATAAATACACAACGCAGAGACAGAGTACGAGAGTCGATAGAGTAACTAACGATCAATGGTTTTTCTTTAATGGGGTATTAATGATCAACGGTTCAGAGACATGGGAGGAATATGTCTTCTCAAATAGGATGCTTGTTCTTTGGCCATTGGCTAGTTCTATTGCAAGAGATTCTAATTGGTCAACCACTGGCTAGGGCGGGGTTTATAAAACGACATCCTGCTCCTTTGTTCTGTGGAGAGAGAATCACAGAGGAGAGAATCACTGAGGAGAGAATCAATGAGGAGAGAATCACTGAGGAGAGAATCACTGAGGGGAGAATCACTGAGGGGAGAATCACAGAGGAGAGAATCACTGAGGAGAGAATCACTGAGGGGAGAATCACTGAGGGGAGAATCACTGAGGAGAGAATCACAGGAGAGAATCACAGAGGAGAGAATCACAGGAGAGAATCACAGAGGAGAGAATCACTGAGGAGAGAATCACTGAGGAGAGAATCACAGAGGAGAGAATCAGAGGAGAGAATCACAGAGGAGAGAATCACAGAGGAGAGAATCACTCAGGAGAGAATCACTCAGGAGAGAATCCCTCAGGAGAGAATCACAGAGGAGAGAATCACTGAGGAAAGAATCCCTGAGGAGAGAATCACTCAGGAGAGAATCACTCAGGAGAGAATCACAGAGGAGAGAATCACTGAGGAAAGAATCCCTGAGGAGAGAATCACTGAGGAGAGAATCACTCAGGAGAGAATCACCGAGGAGAGAATCACAGAGGAGAAAATCACTCAGGAGAGAATCACAGGAGAGAATCACTGAGGTTGAATCACTGAGGAGAGAATCACTGAGGAGAGAATCACAGAGGAGAGAATCACTGAGGAGAGAATCACAGAGGAGAGAATCACCGAGGAGAGAATCACCGAGGAGAGAATCACTCAGGGGAGAATCACCGAGGAGAGAATCACTGAGGAGAGAATCACTGAGGAGAGAATCACTGAGGAGAGAATCACTCAGTAGAGAATCACTGAGGAAAGAATCACTGAGGGGAGAATCACAGAGGAGGGAATCACAGAGGAGAGAATCACAGAGGAGAGAATCAGAGGAGAGAATCACAGAGGAGAGAATCACTCAGGAGAGAATCACTCAGGAGAGAATCCCTCAGGAGAGAATCACAGAGGAGAGAATCACTGAGGAAAGAATCCCTGAGGAGAGAATCACTCAGGAGAGAATCACTCAGGAGAGAATCACTCAGGAGAGAATCACTCAGGAGAGAATCACTGAGGAGAGAATCACTGAGGAGAGAATCACTCAGGAGAGAATCACTCAGGAGAGAATCACCGAGGAGAGAATCACAGAGGAGAAAATCACTCAGGAGAGAATCACAGGAGAGAATCACTGAGGTTGAATCACTGAGGAGAGAATCACTGAGGAAAGAATCCCTGAGGAGAGAATCACTGAGGGGAGAATCACAGAGGAGAGAATCACCGAGGAGAGAATCACTCAGTAGAGAATCACTGAGGAAAGAATCACTGAGGAGAGAATCACTCAGGAGAGAATCACTGAGGAGAGAATCACTCAGGAGAGAATCACTGAGGAGAGAATCAATGAGGAGAGAATCACTCAGGAGAGAATCACAGGAGAGAATCACTCAGGAGAGAATCACTCAGGAGAGAATCACTGAGGAGAGAATCACTGAGGAGAGAATCACTGAGGAGAGAATCACAGGAGAGAATCACAGGAGAGAATCACAGAGGAGAGAATCACTGAGGAGAGAATCACTGAGGAGAGAATCACTGAGGAGAGAATCACTGAGGAGAGAATCACAGGAGAGAATCACAGGAGAGAATCACAGGAGAGAATCACAGGAGAGAATCACAGAGGAGAGAATCACTGAGGAAAGAATCCCTGAGGAGAGAATCACTGAGGGGAGAATCACAGAGGAGAGAATCACCGAGGAGAGAATCACCGAGGAGAGAATCACCGAGGAGAGAATCACTGAGGAGAGAATCACTCAGTAGAGAATCACTGAGGAAAGAATCACTGAGGAGAGAATCACTGAGGAGAGAATCAATGAGCGGAGAATCACTGAGGAGAGAATCACCGAGGAGAGAATCAATGAGGGGAGAATCACAGAGGAGAGAATCACAGAGGAGAGAATCACTCAGGAGAGAATCACCGAGGAGAGAATCACTGAGGAGAGAATCACCGAGGAGAGAATCACTCAGGAGAGAATCACTCAGGAGAGAATCACTCAGGAGAGAATCACTGAGGAGAGAATCACTGAGGAGAGAATCACCGAGGAGAGAATCACTGAGGAGAGAATCACTCAGGAGAGAATCACTGAGGAGAGAATCACTCAGGAGAGAATCACTCAGGAGAGAATCACTGAGGGGAGAATCACTGAGGAGAGAATCACTGAGGAGAGAATCACTGAGGAGAGAATCACCGAGGAGAGAATCACCGAGGAGAGAATCACTGAGGAGAGAATCACTCAGTAGAGAATCACCGAGGAAAGAATCACTGAGGAGAGAATCACTCAGGAGAGAATCACTGAGGAGAGAATCACTCAGGAGAGAATCAATGAGCGGAGAATCACAGAGGAGAGAATCACAGGAGAGAATCACTCAGGAGAGAATCACTCAGGAGAGAATCACTGAGGAGAGAATCACTGAGGACAGGGGAGAGAATCACTGAGGAAAGAATCCCTGAGGAGAGAATCACTGAGGACAGGGGAGAGAATCACTCAGGAGAGAATCACTCAGGAGAGAATCACTGAGGAGAGAATCACTGAGGACCGGGGAGAATGACCATCTACCTCCCGGTATGATTTGTCCTACTTGAATAAACCTATTTTTCTCCCGCTGATTTGGAGTCTGTGTTATTAAAGAATAACACAAGTTGCTAACACTAGGGTTGCTAAATTCTTGGAACTTTCTAAATAAATTCCCTGTTTTTCCAGAAAATCTGGTTGTAAGATTCCCTCTTTTCCTGCTTATTTCCCTCCAATAGTTTATACAAGATGGCGTCTATCAAACTATCAATCAAATCTTGTGAATTATGAGGGGGGCGGGACTTCCGTATAGGATGTAAATAACACACCCAGGAGTTGTATGTTAATATGACCACTCATAAAGGGGGTTCCGTGTCGGCATGACAACTACAATGTTCTGAACCCGCTAGAATGGTTGATGTTGTAATGGGCTAGTCAGGAGGGGGTCTGTCTGTCTGTACTGGTGGGGAGGGACTGGTGATGTGGGTCTGAACTGGTGATGTGGGTCTGTACTGGTGGGTCTGGACTGGTGATGTGGGTCTGGACTGGTGGGGAGGGACTGGTGATGTGGGTCTGGACTGGTGGGGAGGGACTGGTGGGGAGGGACTGGTGATGTGGGTCTGGACTGGTGATGTGGGTCTGGACTGGTGGGGAGGGACTGGTGATGTGGGTCTGGACTGGTGGGGAGGGACTGGTGGGGAGGGACTGGTGATGTGGGTCTGGACTGGTGGGGAGGGACTGGTGATGTGGGTCTGGACTGGTGGGGAGGGACTGGTGATGTGGGTCTGTACTGGTGGGGAGGGACTGGTGGGGAGGGACTGGTGATGTGGGTCTGGACCCACCATCAGTACGACCAAGAATATGTTTTCCGCGACGCGGATCCTGTGTTCTGCCTTACAAACAGGACAACGGAATGGATCGCATGCAGCGACCCAAGGAAACGACTCCGAAAAAGAGGGAAACGTAGCGGTCTTCTGGTCAGACTCCGGACACGGGCACATCGTGCACCACTCCCTAGCATTCTTCTTGCCAATGTCCAGTCTCTTGACAACAAGGTTGATGAAATCCGAGCAAGGGTAGCATTCCAGAGGGCCATCAGAGACTGCAACGTTCTCTGCTTCACGGAAACATGGCTCACTGGAGAGACGCTATCCGGGGCGGTGCAGCCAACGGGTTTCTCCACGCATCGCGCCGACAGAAACAAACATCTTTCTGGTAAGAAGAGTGGCGGGGGCGTATGCCTCATGACTAACGAGACATGGTGTGATGAAGGAAACATACAGGAACTCAAATCCTTCTGTTCACCTGATTTAGAATTCCTCACAATCAAATGTAGACCGCATTATCTACCAAGAGAATTCTCTTCGATTATAATCACAGCCGTATATATCCCCCAAGCAGACACATCGATGGCTCTGAACGAACTTTATTTAACTCTTTGCAAACTGGAAACCATTTATCCGGAGGCTGCATTCATTGTTGCTGGGGATTTTAACAAAGCTAATCTGAAAACAAGACTCCCTAAATTTTATCAGCATATCAATTGCGCAACCAGGGGTGGTAAAACCTTGGATCATTGTTACTCTAACTTCCGCGACGCATATAAGGCCCTGCCCCGCCCCCCTTTCGGAAAAGCTGACCACGACTCCATTTTGTTGATCCCTGCCTACAGACAGAAACTTAAACAAGAGGCTCCCACGCTGAGGTCTGTCCAACGCTGGTCCGACCAAGCTGACTCCACACTCCAAGACTGTTTCCATCACGTGGACTGGGACATGTTTCGTATTGCGTCAGATAAAAATATTGACGAATACGCTGATTCAGTGTGCGAGTTCATTAGAACGTGCGTTGAAGATGTCGTTCCCATAGCAACGATAAAAACATTCCCTAACCAGAAACCGTGGATTGAGGACCAGGATGTCTTGCTCCCAGGCAGACTAAATAACTTTTTTGCCCGCTTTGAGGACAATACAGTGCCACTGACACGGCCTGCAACGAAAACATGCGGTCTCTCCTTCACTGCAGCCGAGGTGAGTAAGACATTTAAACGTGTTAACCCTCGCAAGGCTGCAGGCCCAGACGGCATCCCTAGCCGCGCCCTCAGAGCATGCGCAGACCAGCTGGCCGGTGTGTTTACGGACATATTCAATCAATCCCTATACCAGTCTGCTGTTCCCACATGCTTCAAGAGGGCCACCATTGTTCCTGTTCCCAAGAAAGCTAAGGTAACTGAGCTAAACGACTACCGCCCCGTAGCACTCACTTCCGTCGTCATGAAGTGCTTTGAGAGACTAGTCAAGGACCATATCACCTCCACCCTACCTGACACCCTAGACCCACTCCAATTTGCTTACCGCCCAAATAGGTCCACAGACGATGCAATCTCAACCACACTGCCCTAACCCATCTGGACAAGAGGAATACCTATGTGAGAATGCTGTTCATCGACTACAGCTCGGCATTCAACACCATAGTACCCTCCAAGCTCGTCATCAAGCTCGAGACCCTGGGTCTCGACCCCGCCCTGTGCAACTGGGTACTGGACTTCCTGACGGGCCGCCCCCAGGTGGTGAGGGTAGGCAACAACATCTCCTCCCCGCTGATCCTCAACACGGGGCCGCACAGGGTGCGTTCTGAGCCCTCTCCTGTACTCCCTGTTCACCCACGACTGCGTGGCCACGCACGCCTCCAACTCAATCATCAAGTTTGCGGACGACACAACAGTGGTAGGCTTGATTACCAACAACGACGAGACGGCCTACAGGGAGGAGGTGAGGGCCCTCGGAGTGTGGTGTCAGGAAAATAACCTCACACTCAACGTCAACAAAACTAAGGAGATGATTGTGGACTTCAGGAAACAGCAGAGGGAACACCCCTATCCACATCGATGGAACAGTAGTGGAGAGGGTAGCAAGTTTTAAGTTCCTCGGCATACACATCACAGACAAACTGAATTGGTCCACTCACACAGACAGCGTCGTGAAGAGGCACAGCAGCGCCTCTTCAACCTCAGGAGGCTGAAGAAATTCGGCTTGTCACCAAAAGCACTCACAAACTTCTACAGATGCACAATCGAGAGCATCCTGGCGGGCTGTATCACCGCCTGGTACGGCAACTGCTCCGCCCTCAACCGTAAGGCTCTCCAGAGGGTAGTGAGGTCTGCACAACGCATCACCGGGGGCAAACTACCTGCCCTCCAGGACACCTACACCACCCGATGTTACAGGAAGGCCATAAAGATCATCAAGGACATCAACCACCCGAGCCACTGCCTGTTCACCCGCTATCATCCAGAAGGCGAGGTCAGTACAGGTGCATCAAAGCTGGGACCGAGAGACTGAAAAACAGCTTCTATCTCAAGGCCATCAGACTGTTAAACAGCCACCACTAACATTGAGTGGCTGCTGCCAACACACTGACATTGACACTGACCCAACTCCAGCCATTTTAATAATGGGAATTGACAGGACCATGGGAAATGATGTAAATATATCACTAGCCACTTTAAACAATGCTACCTTATATAATGTTACTTACCCTACATTATTCATCTCATATGCATACGTATATACTGTACTCTATATCATCGACTGCATCCTTATGTAATACATGTATCACTAGCCACTTTAACCTCTTCAGTCGACCCTCTACTTTTTGAACATTTTGTTAAAAATCGCGCAACATTTCAGCGCCCTGCTACTCATGCCAGGAATATAGTACGTTCATATGGTTAGAATGTGTGGATAGGAAACCCTCGGACGTTTTTAAAACTGGTTAAATCACGACTGTGGCTATTACATAACGTGCGTTACATCGGAAAGCGCAGGAAAACCTGATCACAGAAAATGGAAATAAATATCCTTGCGCCACATCCAGCAATTGTTAACAGTGAGCCGAATTAGATAAGACCGAGCATTCAACTCCCACAGCATCCCCATGTTGTCGAGTATCTTGTGAATTTAATCATCTTTGATTCTTGGTTGAACCGAAAGAGGGGCACCGCTTACCTCCGGTCTCCGCCCAGATCATTCTGGAAGAGCTCTCTCCTGAAATTTTTTCCAAGACGACAGCTAATGATATTTACATCGCCTACGGATGATTTTTATCGCTTATTAACGTTTACTAATACCTAAAGTAGCATTACAAACGTATTTCGGGTCTGGACTGGTGATCTGGGTCTGGACTGGTGATGTGGGTCTGGACTGGTGGGGAGGGACTGGTGATGTGGGTCTGGACTGGTGGGGAGGGACTGGTGATGTGGGTCTGGACTGGTGGGGAGGGACTGGTGATGTGGGTCTGGACTGGTGGGGAGGGACTGGTGATGTGGGTCTGGACTGGTGGTGAGGGACTGGTGATGTGGGTCTGGACTGGTGGGGAGGGACTGGTGATGTGGGTCTGGACTGGTGGGGAGGGACTGGTGATGTGGGTCTGGACTGGTGATGTGGGTCTGGACTGGTGATGTGGGTCTGGACTTGTGATGTGGGTCTGGACTGGTGATGTGGGTCTGTACTGGTGGGGAGGGACTGGTGATGTGGGTCTGTACTGGTGGGGAGGGACTGGTGATGTGGGTCTGTACTGGTGGGGAGGGACTGGTGATGTAGGTCTGGACTGGTGATGTGGGTCTGTACTGGTGGGGAGGGACTGGTGATGTGGGTCTGGACTGGTGGGTCTGGACTTGTGATGTGGGTCTGGACTGGTGATGTGGGTCTGTGCTGGTGGGGAGGGACTGGTGATGTAGGTCTGGACTGGTGGGGAGGGACTGGTGATGTAGGTCTGGACTGGTGATGTGGGTCTGGACTGGTGGGGAGGGACTGGTGATGTGGGTCTGTACTGGTGGGGAGGGACTGGTGATGTAGGTCTGGACTGGTGGGGAGGGACTGGTGATGTGGGTCTGAACTGGTGGGGAGGGACTGGTGATGTGGGTCTGTACTGGTGGGGAGGGACTGGTGATGTGGGTCTGGACTGGTGGGTCTGGACTGGTGATGTGGGTCTGGACTGGTGGGTCTGGACTGGTGATGTGGGTCTGTACTGGTGGGTCTGGACTGGTGATGTGGGTCTGGACTGGTGGGTCTGGACTGGTGATGTAGGTCTGGACTGGTGATGTAGGTCTGGACTGGTGGGGAGGGACTGGTGATGTGGGTCTGGACTGGTGGGGAGGGACTGGTGATGTGGGTCTGGACTGGTGATGTGGGTCTGGACTGGTGGGGAGGGACTGGTGATGTGGGTCTGGACTGGTGATGTAGGTCTGGACTGGTGGGGAGGGACTGGTGATGTGGGTCTGGACTGGTGGGGAGGGACTGGTGATGTGGGTCTGGACTGGTGGGGAGGGACTGGTGATGTAGGTCTGTACTGGTGGGGAGGGACTGGTGATGTGGGTCTGGACTGGTGGGGAGGGACTGGTGATGTGGGTCTGGACTGGTGGGGAGGGACTGGTGATGTAGGTCTGGACTGGTGATGTAGGTCTGGACTGGTGATGTGGGTCTGGACTGGTGGGGAGGGACTGGTGATGTAGGTCTGTACTGGTGGGGAGGGACTGGTGATGTGGGTCTGGACTGGTGGGGAGGGACTGGTGATGTGGGTCTGGACTGGTGGGGAGGGACTGGTGATGTAGGTCTGGACTGGTGATGTAGGTCTGGACTGGTGGGGAGGGACTGGTGATGTGGGTCTGGACTGGTGATGTAGGTCTGGACTGGTGGGGAGGGACTGGTGATGTGGGTCTGGACTGGTGATGTAGGTCTGGACTGGTGGGGAGGGACTGGTGATGTGGGTCTGGACTGGTGGGGGGACTGGTGATGTGGGTCTGGACTGGTGGGGAGGGACTGGTGATGTGGGTCTGGACTGGTGGGGAGGGACTGGTGATGTGGGTCTGGACTGGTGGGGAGGGACTGGTGATGTAGGTCTGTACTGGTGGGGAGGGACTGGACTGGTGGGGAGGGACTGGTGGGGAGGGACTGGTGATGTAGGTCTGGACTGGTGATGTAGGTCTGGACTGGTGGGGAGGGACTGGTGATGTGGGTCTGGACTGGTGGGGAGGGACTGGTGATGTGGGTCTGGACTGGTGGGGAGGGACTGGTGATGTGGGTCTGTACTGGTGGGGAGGGACTGGTGATGTAGGTCTGTACTGGTGGGGAGGGACTGGTGATGTGGGTCTGGACTGGTGAGGAGGGACTGGTGATGTGGGTCTGGACTGGTGGGTCTGGACTGGTGATGTGGGTGTGGACTGGTGGGTCTGGACTGGTGATGTGGGTCTGGACTGGTGGGGAGGGACTGGTGATGTAGGTCTGGACTGGTGGGTCTGGACTGGTGATGTGGGTCTGGACTGGTGGTGTGGGTCTGGTGATGTGGGTCTGGACTGGTGGGTCTGGACTGGTGGGGAGGGACTGGTGATGTGGGTCTGGACTGGTGGGTCTGGTCTGGTGATGTGGGTCTGGACTGGTGGGTCTGGTGATGTGGGTCTGGACTGGTGGGTCTGGTCTGGTGATGTAGGTCTGGACTGGTGGGGAGGGACTGGTGATGTGGGTCTGGACAGTTCAACTCTAAAATTCCTTTGTTGTTTCAAATAATTGTTCTTTTATTAAACAGATGCTGTGAATGTTAAACACACAGAATTAATTTAATTTGAACCAGAGAACTGTGATGAAAGGAAGACATATAATGGATCGTGTTTCAAAACTCTTTAAAGCACATTTTCAAATGACCCCCGAGGATATCAAACCTCGTTATCAAAAAAAAAGTTGACACTATATATGACATGAGTTTCATGGTATGGAAATAGGAAAGTTAACATTTGGACTTGGATACAGTAGGTCACCGCCCAGAAGCCTTTGCAAGGGTTAAATCTGCATAAAGAGAGTTGATTGGCTGTCACCCTAAGACAAGACGGCCCCTCTCCCCAGACCCTGGGTTTATTGGCTGGTGAATCTGGGCTTTTAGCAGTAGCCTGGTTGTGAGTACCGTATCAACCTATCAGCTTTCATTATTAGATCAAGAAGGATCTCACACACACACACACACACACACACACACACACACACACACAGGCACTAGAAGCACAAACATTCCATGGAACAAGGAACTAGAATCACAAACATTCCATAGAACAATACAAACAAGGAAACTAGAATCACAAACATTCCATAGAACAATACAAACAAAGAATCTAGAATCACAAACATTCCATAGAACAATACAAACAAAGAATCTAGAATCACAAACATTCCATAGAACAATACAAACAAAGAATCTAGAATCACAAACATTCCATAGAACAATCCCCCACAAAAGAAAAGGTCAGGTAATTTTTTTTTAGATTTTATTGAATATATATATATATTTTTCTGTAAAATACTGTGGCACATGTAAAGCAGTTGTATTGCATACTATTCTAGAGATATATTATACAAAAGCACACACACTGGACCAACTCTCTGTTTTAACTGCTAATAAATAGTTCATTATTCTACAGTTGGTTTAAATCATAGTAACAGATCATGCAAGGAAGGTTCTCCTTCAATCAGAGTCCAAGAGAGACACAAAGATCATCAGCAGCAGCAGCAGTCTAGAAATACAACCGAAGTAGAACATAGAATCCATAGAACACACCTCCACATTCCAGTCAATGATGTCATAATGGGGTGTACTGGCAGTCATTACGGGAGTGTAAAATCATGGAGTGTACCAGTCAAATTGTCACACGGATTAGAGGTTCTAGGTCCCGTTTTAGAGATTCTATGTCTACGATGAAAACACATAGATCTGCTCTCTCTCTCTCTCTCTCTCTCTCTCTATGCTGGTTTACAATACTGACCACATGGTTTCACAGGACATACTGTAAATTAACATTTGACACAGATGTATATTTCCATAGCTTGATATATAGATATTGGTTGTTAGAGACATTTAACGCACTGTACAACAAATAAAGAAAAAGGAATACATCGAAGCCCTGCTCTATTCCTACACAAGGATATATATACTACTGCCCATTAGGATATATATACTACTGCCCATTACTAAACCTCCTGTCCTCTATTCCTACACAAGGATATATATACTGCCCATTACTAAGAGAATTACACAAGGATAAATACTACTGAATCCTGTCCTCTATTCCTACACAAGGATATATATACTACTGCCCATTACTAAACCTCCTGTCCTCTATTCCTACACAAGGATATATATACTACTGCCCATTACTAAACCTCCTGTCCTCTATTCCTACACAAGGATATATATACTACTGCCCATTACTAAACCTCCTGTCCTCTATTCCTACACAAGGATATATATACTACTGCCCATTACTAAACCTCCTGTCCTCTATTCCTACACAAGGATATATATACTGTCCTCTATAAATCCATTACTAAAATCCTGTCCTCTATAACCCCTCCTGTCCTCTATAAATCCTCCCTGTCCTCTATAACCTCCTGGATAACCTCCTGTCTCTATAACTACCCATTATTACACTCCTGTCCTCTATAACTACCCATTATTACACCTCCTGTCCCATAACCTCCTGTCCTCTATAACTAATAACTCCCCATTAATCCTGTCCTCTATAACCTCCTGTCCTCTATAACCTCCTGTCCTCTATAACTACCCATTACTAAACCTCCTGTCCTCTATAACTACCTGTTACTAAACCATAACTACCCATTACTAAACCTCCTGTCCTCTATAACCTCCTGTCCTCTATAAACCTCCTGTCCTCTATAACCTCCTGTCCTCTATAACCTCCTGTCCTCTAGAGAATCCTGTCCTCATAACCTCCTGTCCTCTATAACTACCCATTATTCCTGTCCTCTATAACACCTCCTGTCCTCTATAACCTCTAAACTGTCCTCTATAACTACCCATTACTACATAACCTCCTGTCCTCTATAACTACCCATTACCCATAAACCTCCTGTCCTCTATAACTGTCCTCTATAACCTCCTGTCCTCTATAACTACCCATTACTAAACCTCCTGTCCTCTATAACTACCCATTACTAAACCTCCTGTCCTCCTATAATTACCTCCTGTCCTCTATAACCTCCTGTCCTATAACTCCTGTCCTCTATAACTATAACCCATTACTAAAACCTCCTGTCCTCTATAACCTCCTGTCCTCTAACTAACCCTCCTGTCCTCTATAACCTCCTGTCCTCTATAACCTCCTGTCCTCTATTCCTGTCTAAACCTCCTGTCCTCTATAACTACCCATTACTAAACCTCCTGTCCTCTATAACTATCATTACTAAACCTCCTGTCCTCTATAACCTCCTGTCCTCTATAACCTCCTGTCCTCTATAACCTCCTGTCCTCTATAACCTCCTGTCCTCTATAACCTCCTGTCCTCTATAACTACCCATTACTAAACCTCCTGTCCTCCATAACTACCCATTACTAAACCTCCTGTCCTCTATAACCTCCTGTCCTCTATAACCTCCTGTCCTCTATAACCTCCTGTCCTCTATAACTACCCATTACTAAACCTCCTGTCCTCTATAACCTCCTGTCCTCTATAACCTCCTGTCCTCTATAACCTCCTGTCCTCTATAACTACCCATTACCTCCTGTCCTCCAAACCTCCTGTCCTCTATAACTACCCATTACTAAACCTCCTGTCCTCCATAACTACCCATTACTAAACCTCCTGTCCTCTGTTACCTCCTGTCCTCTATAACTACCCATTACTAAACCTCCTGTCCTCTATAACCTCCTGTCCTCTATAACCTCCTGTCCTCTATTACTAAACCTCCTGTCCTCTATAACTACCCATTACTAAACCTCCTGTCCTCTATAACTACCCATTACTAAACCTCCTGTCCTCTATAACCTCCTGTCCTCTATAACTATTACTAAACCATAACTACCCATTAAACCTCCTGTCCTCTATAACTACCCATTACTAAACCTCCTGTCCTCTATAACCTCCTGTCCTCCTCTATAACCTCCTGTCCTCTATAACTTACCCATTACTAAACCTCCTGTCCTCTATAACCTCCTGTCCTCCATAACTCCTGTACTATAACCTCCTGTCCTCTATAACCTCCTGTCCATCTATAACCTCCTGTCCTCTATAACTACCCATTACTAAACCTCTGTCCTCTATAACCTCCTGTCCTCTATAACCTCCTGTCCTCTATAACTACCCATTATCCTGTCCTCTATAACCTCCTGTCCTCTATAACCTCCTGTCCTCTATAACCTCCTGTCCTCTATAACCTCCTGTCCTCTATAACTGCTCCTCCTGTCCTCTATAACCTCCTGTCCTCTATAACCTCCTGTCCTCTATAACTACCCATTACTAAACCTCCTGTCCTCTATAACTATTACTAAACCTCCTGTCCTCTATAACTACCCATTACTAAACCTCCTGTCCTCTATAACCTCCTGTCCTGTCCTCTATAACCTCCTGTCTCTATAACTACTCTAAACCTCCTGTCCTCTATAACCTCCTGTCCTCTATAACCTCCTGTCCTCTATAACTACCCATTACTAAACCTCCTGTCCTCTATAACCTCCTGTCCTCTATAACCTCCTGTCCTCTATAACTACCCATTACTAAACCTCCTGTCCTCTATAACCTCCTGTCCTCTATAACCTCCTGTCCTCTATAACCTCCTGTCCTCTATAAACCTCTATTAAACCTGTCCTCTATAACTACCCATTACCTAAACCTCCTGTCCTCTATAACTACCCATTACTAAACCTCCTGTCCTCTATAACCTCCTGTCCTCTATAACTACCCATCCTCCTGTCCTCCATAACCTCCTGTCCTCTATAACCTCCTGTCCTCTTAACCTCCTGTCCTCCAAACCTCCCCTGTCCTCTATAACTACCCATTACTAAACCTCCTGTCCTCTATAACTACCCATTACTAAACCTCCTGTCCTCTATAACTACCCATTACTAAACCTCCTGTCCTCTATAACTACCCATTACTAAACCTCCTGTCCTCTATAACCTCCTGTCCTCTATAACCTCCTGTCCTCTATAACCTCCTGTCCTCTATAACTACCCATTACTAAACCTCCTGTCCTCTATAACTACCCATTACTAAACCTCCTGTCCTCTATAACTACCCATTACTAAACCTCTGTCCTCTATAACTACCCATTACTAAACCTCTATAACCTCCCTCCTGTCCTCTATAACCTCCTGTCCTCTATAACTACCCATACTAAACCTCCTGTACTAAACCTCCTGTCCTCTATAACTACCCATTACTAAACCTCCTGTCCTCTATAACCTCCCCATTACTAAACCTCCTGTCCTCTATAACTACCCATTACTAAACCTCCTGTCCTCTATAACCTCCTGTCCTACCCATTATAAACCTCCTGTCCTCTATAACCTATAACCTCCTGTCCTCTATAACTACCCATTACTAAACCTCCTGTCCTCTATAACCTCTGTCCTCCATAACTACCCATTACTAAACCTCCTGTCCTCTATAACCTCCTGTCCTCTATAACCTCCTGTCCCTATTACTTAAACCTCCTGTCCTCTATAACTACCCATTACTAAACCTCCTGTCCTCTATAACTACCCATTACTAAACCTCCTGTCCTCTATAACCTCCTGTCCTCTATAACCTCCTGTCCTCTATAACTACCCATTATTAAACCTCCTGTCCTCTATAACCTCCTGTCCTCTATAACCTCCTGTCCTCTATAACCTCCTGTCCTCTATAACTACCCATTAATAAACTCCTCCTGTCCTCTATAACCTCCTGTCCTCTATAACCTCCTGTCCTCTATAACTACCCATCCTCCTGTCCTCTATAACCTCCTGTCCTCTATAACTACCCATTATTAAACCTCCTGTCCTCTATAACTCCTGTCCTCTATAACCTCCTGTCCTCTATAACCTCCTGTCCTCTATAACTACCCATTACTAAACCTCCTGTCCTCTATAACTACCCATTACTAAACCTCCTGTCCTCTATAACTACCCATTACTAAACCTCCTGTCCTCTATAACCTCCTGTCCTCTATAACCTCCTGTCCTCCTATAACCTTACTAAACTGTCCTCTATAACTACCCATTACTAAACCTCCTGTCCTCTATAACCTCCTGTCCTCTATAACCTCCTGTCCTCTATAACTACCCATTACTAAACTCCTGTCCTCTATTAACCTCCTGTCCTCTATAACCTCCTGTCCTCTATAACTACCCATTAAACCTCCTGTCCTCTATAACCTCTGTCCTCTATAACCTCCTGTCCTCTATAACCTCCTGTCCTCTATAAACCTCCTGTCCTCTATAACCTAATTACTAAACCTCCTGTCCTCCAAACTACCCATTACTAAACCTCCTGTCCTCTATAACCTCCTGTCCTCTATAACTAAACCTCCTGTCCTCTATAACTACCCATTACTAAACCTCCTGTCCTCTATAACCTCCCTGTCCTCTATAACCTCCTGTCCTCTATAACTGATTATTAAACCTCCTGTCCTCTATAAAACCTCCTGTCCTCTATAACCTCCTGTCCTCTATAACCTCCTGTCCTCTATAACCTCCTGTCCTCTATAACTACCCATAACCTCCTGTCCTCTATAACTACCCATTACCCTCCTGTCCTCTATAACTACCCATTACTAAACCTCCTGTCCTCTATAACCTCCTGTCCTCTATAACCCATTACTAAACCTCCTGTCCTCTATAACTACCCATTACTAAACCTCCTGTCCTCTATAACTACCCATTACTAAACCTCCTGTCCTCTATAACTACCCATTACTAAACCTCCTGTCCTCTATAACTACCCATTACTAAACCTCCTGTCCTCTCCTGTCCTCTATAACCTCCTGTCCTCTATAACTACCCATTACTAAACCTCCTGTCCTGTCCTCTATAACCTCCTGTCCTCCTATAACCTCCTGTCCTCTACTGGACATTACTAAACCTCCTGTCCTCTATAACTGTCCCATTACTTAAAACCTCCTGTCCTCTATAACCTCCTGTCCTCTATAACTACCCATTACTAAACCTCCTGTCCTCTATAACTTATAAAGGAAGACTGTCCTCTATAACCTCCTGTCCTCTATAACTACCCATTACTAAACCTCCTGTCCTCTATAACTGCCCATTACTAAACCTCCTGTCCTCTATAACCTCCTGTCCTCTATAACCTCCTGTCCTCTATAACCTCCTGTCCTCTATAACCTCCTGTCCTCTATAAAACCTATAACCCCTGTCCTCTATTAAACCTCCTGTCCTCTATAACCTCCTGTCCTCTATAACTAACCTCCTGTCCTCTATAACTACCCATTACTAAACCTCCTGTCCTCTATAACTATAACTACCCATTACTAAACCTCCTGTCCTCTATAACCTCCTGTCCTCTATAACCTCCTAAACCTCCTGTCCTCTATAACCTAACCTCCTGTCCTCTATAACTCTATAACTACCCATTATTAAACCTCCTGTCCTCTATAACTACCCATTCTAAACCTCCTGTCCTCTATAACTACCCATTACTAAACCTCCTGTCCTCTATAACTCCTGTCCTTATAACCTCCTGTCCTCTATAACCTCCTGTCCTCTATAACCTCCTGTCCTCTATAACTACCCATTACTAAACCTCCTGTCCTCTATAACCTCCTGTCCTCTATAACCTCCTGTCCTCTATAACCTCCTGTCCTCTATAACTACCCATTACTAAACCTCCTGTCCTCTATAACCTCCCTCCTGTCCTCTATAACCTCCCTCTATAACTACCTGTCATTACTAAACCTCCTGTCCTCTATAACTACCCCATTACTAAACCTCCTGTCCTCTATAACTACCCATTACTAAACCTCCTGTCCTCTATAACCCCATTACTAAACCTCCTGTCCTCTATAACCTCTAAACCTCCTGTCCTCCCATTATAACCTCCTGTCCTCTATAACCTCCTGTCCTCTATTAAAACCTCCTGTCCTCTATAACTACCCATTACTAAACCTCCTGTCCTCTATAACCTCCTGTCCTCTATAACTAAACCTGTCCTCTATAACTACCCATAACCTCCTGTCCTCTATAACTACCCATTACTTCCTGTCCTCTATAACCTCCCTGTCCTCTATAACTACCCATTACCCTCCTGTCCTCTATAACCTCCTGTCCTCTATAACCTCCCATGTCCTATAACCTCCTGTCCTCTATAACTACCCATTACTAAACCTCCTGTCCTCTATAACCTCCTGTCCTCTATAACCCCATTACTAAACCTCCTGTCCTCTATAACTATAACTACCCCATTACTAAACCTCCTGTCCTCTATAACCTCCTGTCCTATAACCTCCTGTCCTCTATAACCTGTCCTCTATAACTACCCATTACTAAACCTCCTGTCCTCTATAACCTAACTAAACCTCCTGTCCTCTATAACTACCCATTACTATAACCTCCTGTCCTCTATAACCTAGATCTGTCCTCTATAACCTCCTGTCCTCTATAACTACCCATTACTAAACCTCCTGTCCTCTATAACCTCCTGTCCTCTATAACTACCCATTACTAAACCTCCTGTCCTCTATAACTACCCATTACTAAACCTCCTGTCCTCTATAACCTCCTGTCCTCTCCTCTATAACTCCTGTCCTCTATAACCTCCTGTCCTCTATAACTACCCATTACCCTCCTGTCCTCTATAACCTCTAAACCTCTGTCCTCTATAACCTCTAAACCTCCTGTCCTCTATAACCTACCCATTACCCATTAAAACCTCCTGTCCTCTATAACCTCCTGTCCTCTATAAAACCTCCTGTCCTCTATAACTACCTTACTAAACCTCCTGTCCTCTAAACCTCCTGTCCTCTATAACTACTCCTGTCCTCTATTACTAAACCTCCTCCTCTATAACTACCCATTACTAAACCTCCTGTCCTCTATAACTACCCATTACTAAACCTCCTGTCCTCTATAACCTCCTGTCCTCTATAACCTCCTGTCCTCTATAACTACCCATTACTAAACCTCCTGTCCTCTATAACCTCCTGTCCTCTATAACCTCCTGTCCTCTATAACTACCCATTACTAAACCTCCTGTCCTCTATAACCTCCTGTCCTCTATAACTACCCATTATTAAACCTCCTGTCCTCTATAACCTCCTGTCCTCTATAACTACTCCATTACTAAACCTAAACCTCCTGTCCTCTATAACCTCCTCCTGTCCTCTAAACCTCCTGTCCTCTATAACTACCCATTACTAAACCTCCTGTCCTCTATAACCTCCTGTCCTCTATAACCTCCTGTCCTCTATAACCTCCTGTCCTCTATACCCCCCTGTCCTCTATAACTACCCATTACTAAACCTCCTGTCCTCTATAACTACCCATTACTAAACCTCCTGTCCTCTATAACTACCCATTACTAAACCTCCTGTCCTCTATAACCTCCTGTCCTCTATAACCTCCTGTCCTCTATAACTACCCATCCTCCTGTCCTCTATAACCTCCTGTCCTCTATAACCTCCTGTCCTCTATAACTGCTCATTACTAAACCTCCTGTCCTCTATAACCTCCTGTCCTCTATAACTACCCATTACTAAACCTCCTGTCCTCTATAACCTCTATAACCTCCTGTCCTCTATAACTACCCATTACTAAACTCCTGTCCTCTATAACTACCCATCTAAACCTCCTGTCCTCTATAACTACCCATTACTAAACTCCTGTCCTCTATAACTACCTCATTACTAAACCTCCTGTCCTCTATAACTACTCCTGTTACTAAACCTCCTGTCCTCTATAACTACCCATTACTAAACCTCCTGTCCTCTATAACCTCTAAACTCCTGTCCTCTATAACTACCCCTGTCCTAAACCTCCTGTCCTCTATAACCTCCTGTCCTCTATAACCTCCTGTCCTCTATAAACCCATTACTAAACCTCCTGTCCTCTATAACCCCATTACTAAACCTCCTGTCCTCTATAACTACCCATTACTAAACCTCCTGTCCTCTATAACCTCCTGTCCTCTATTCCCTCTATAACCTCCTGTCCTCTATAACTACCCATTACTATAACCTCCTGTCCTCTATAACTACCCATTACTAAACCTCCTGTCCTCTATAACTACCCATTACTAAACCTCCTGTCCTCTATAACCTACTGTCCATAACCTACTAAACCTCCTGTCCTCTATAACCTCCTGTCCTCTATTACTAAACCTCCTGTCCTCTATAACCTCCTGTCCTCTATAACCTCCCATAAAAACCTCCTGTCCTCTATAACCTCCTGTCCTCTATAACTACCCATTACTAAACCTCCTGTCCTCTATAACCTCCTGTCCTCTATAACTACCCATTACTAAACCTCCTGTCCTCTATAACCTCCCATTACCTCCTATAACCTCCTGTCCTCTATAACCTCCTGTCCTCTATAACCTCCTCTATAACCCCATTACTAAACCCCTTATCTAAACCTCCTGTCCTCTATAACCTCTATAACTACCTCCTGTCCTCTATAACTACCCATTAAAACCTCCTGTCCTCTCCTCCTGTCTAACCTCCTGTCCTCTATAACTACCCATTACTAAACCTCCTGTCCTCTATAACCTACCTGTCCTCTATTATAACTAAACCTCCTGTCCTCTATAACCTCCTGTCCTCTATAACCTCCTGTCCTCTATAACTACCCATTACTAAACTGTCCTCTATAACCTCCTGTCCTCTATAACTACCCATTACTAAACCTCCTGTCCTCTAAACCTCCTGTCCTCTATAACCTCCTGTCCTCTATAACCTCCTGTCCTCTATAACTACCCATTACTAAACCTCCTGTCCTCTATAACCTCTAAACCTCCTGTCCTCTATAACTACCTCCTGTCCTCTATAACCTCCTGTCCTCCTCCTATAACCTCCTGTCCTCTATAACTACCCATTACTAAACCTCCTGTCCTCTATAACCTCCTGTCCTCTATAACCTCCTCCTGTCCTCTATAACCTCCTACTATAACCTCCTGTCCTCTACTCCCATTACTAAACCTCCTGTCCTCTATAACTACCCATTACTAAACCTCCTGTCCTCTATAACTACCCATTACTAAACCTCCTGTCCTCTATAACCTCCCCATTACTAAACCTCCTGTCCTCTATAACTCCTGTCCATATAACCTCCTGTCCTCTATAACTACCCATTACCTCCTGTCCTCTATAACCTCCTGTCCTCTATAACCTCCTGTCCTCTATTACTAAACCTCCTGTCCTCTATAACTACCCATTACTAAACTCCTGTCCTCCTCTATAACCTCCTGTCCTTATAAACCTCCTCCTGTCCTCTATAACTACCCATTACTAAACCTCCTGTCCTCTATAACTAAACCCTGTCCTCTATAACTAAACCTCCTGTCCTCTATAACTACCCATTACTAAACCTCCTGTCCTCTATAACCTCCTGTCCTCTATAACCTCCTGTCCTCTATAACCCCATTATTAAAACCTGTCCTCTATAACCTAAACCTCCTGTCCTCTATAACTGTCATTACCTCCTGTTACTAAACCTCCTGTCCTCTATAACTACCCATTACTAAACCTCCTGTCCTCTATAACTCTAAACTCCTGTCCATAACCTACTAAACCTCTCCTGTCCTCTATAACTACCCATTACTAAACCTCCTGTCCTCTATAACTACCCATTACTAAACCCTCCTGTCCTCTATAACTACCCATTACTAAACCTCCTGTCCTCTATAACCTCCTCCTGTCCTCTATAACTAAACCTCCTGTCCTCTATAACCTCCTGTCCTCTATAACCTCCTGTCCTCTATAACCTATAACCTCCTGTCCTCTATAACCTCCTGTCCTCTATAACTACCCATTACTAAACCTCCTGTCCTCTATAACCTCTAAACCTCCTGTCCTCTATAACTACCCATTACTAAACCTCCTGTCCTCTATAACTACCCATTACTAAACCTCCTGTCCTCTATAACTACCCATTACTAAACCTCCTGTCCTCTATAACTACCCATTACTATTCCTGTCCTCTACTAAACCCTCCTGTCCTCTATAACTTACCCATTACTAAACCTCCTGTCCTCTATAACTGTCCTCTATAACCTCCTGTCCTCTATAACTACCCATTACTAAACCTCCTGTCCTCCTCCCATTAAAACCTCCTGTCCTCTATAACCTCCTGTCCTCTATAACTACCCATTACTAAACCTCCTGTCCTCTATAACCTCCTGTCCTCTATAACTACCCATTACTAAACCTCCTGTCCTCTATAACCTCCTGTCCTGTCCTCTATAACCCCATTACCCTCCTGTCCTCTATAACCTCCTGTCCTCTATAACTATAAAACCTCCTGTCCTCTATAACCTCCTGTCCTCTATAACCTCCTGTCCATTATTATAACCTCCTGTCCTCTATAACCTCCTGTCCTCTATAACCTCCTGTCCTCTATAACTACTAAACCTCCTGTCCTCTAAACCTCCTGTCCTCTATAACTACCCATTACTAAACCTCCTGTCCTCTATAACTACCCATTACTAAACCTCCTGTCCTCTATAACCTCCTGTCCTCTATAACTACCCATTACTAAACCTCCTGTCCTCTATAACCTCCTGTCCTCTATAACCTATAACCTCCTGTCCTCTATAACCTCCTGTCCTCTATAACTAAACCTCCTGTCCTCTATAACTACCCATGTCCTCTATAACCTCCTGTCCTCTATAACTACCCATTACTAAACCTCCTGTCCTCTATAACCTCCTGTCCTCTATAACTACCCATTACTAAACCTCCTGTCCTCTATAACCTCCATTACTGTCCTCTATAACCTCCTGTCCTCTATAACTCCCATTATTAAACCTCCTGTCCTCTCTCCTGTCCCATTACTAAACCTCCTGTCCTCTATAACTACCCATTACTAAACCTCCTGTCCTCTATTAACCTCCTGTCCTCTATAACTACCCATTACTAAACCTCCTGTCCTCTATAACTAATTACTAAACCTCCTGTCCTCTATAACTATTAAAACCTCCTGTCCTCTATAACTACCCATTACTAAACCTCCTGTCCTCTATAACTACCCATTACTAAACCTCCTGTCCTCTATAACCTCCTGTCCTCTACCCATTACTAAACCTCCTGTCCTCTATAACCTCCTGTCCTCTACCCCTGTCCTCTATTACCCATTAAAACCTCCCTGTCCTCTATAACCTCCTGTCCTCTATAACCCATTACTAAACCTCCTGTCCTCTATAACTTACCTCCTGTCCTCCATAACCTCCTGTCCTCCATAACCTCCTGTCCTCTATAACCTCCTGTCCATTATAACCTCCTGTCCTCTATAACCTCCTGTCCTGTCCTCTATAACTACCCATTACTAAACCTCCTGTCCTGTCCTCTATAACCTATAACCCCATTACTAAACCTCCTGTCCTCTATAACTATAACCTCCTGTCCTCTATTACTAAAACCTCCTGTCCTCTATAACCTCCCTGTCCTCTATAACCTCCTGTCCTCTATAACTACCCATTACTAAACCTCCTGTCCTCTATAACTACCTGTCCTCTATAACCTCCTATAACTACCCATTACTAAACCTCCTGTCCTCTATAACCTATAACCCATTACTAAACCTCCTGTCCTCTATAACCTAACCTCCTCCTGTCCTCTATAACTACCCATTACTAAACCTCCTGTCCTCTATAACTACCCATTACTAAACCTCCTGTCCTCTATAACTACCCATTACTAAACCTCCTGTCCTCTATAACTACCCATTACTAAACCTCCTGTCCTAAACCTCCTGTCCTCTATAACCTCCTGTCCTCTAAACCTCCTGTCCTCTATAACTTACTAAACATCCTCCATTACTAAACCTCCTGTCCTTATAAACCTCCTGTCCTCTATAACCTCCTGTCCTCTATAACTACCCATTACTAAACCTCCTGTCCTCTATAACTGCCCATTACTAAACCTCCTGTCCTCTATAACCTCCTGTCCTCTATAACTACCCATTACTAAACCTCCTGTCCTCTATAACCTCCTGTCCTCTATAACCTCCTGTCCTCTATAACCTCCTGTCCTCTATATAACTACCCATTAAAACCTCCTGTCCTCTATAACCTCCTGTCCTCTATAACCTCCTGTCCTCTATAACCTCCTGTCCTCTATAACCTCCTGTCCTCTATAACCTCCTGTCCTCTATAACTACCCATTACTAAACCTCCTGTCCTCTATAACTACCCTATCCTACTAAACCTCCTGTCCTCTATAACCTCCTGTCCTCTATAACCTCCTGTCCTCTATAACCTCCTGTCCTCTATAACTACCCATTACTAAACCTCCTGTCCTCTATAACTACCCATTACTAAACCTCCTGTCCTCTATAACCTCCCTGTCCTCTATAACTAAAAACCTCCTGTCCTCTATAACCTAAACCCATCCTCTAAACCTCCTGTCCTCTATAACCTCCTGTCCTCTATAACTAATTACTAAACCTCCTGTCCTCTATAACTACCCATTACTAAACCTCCTGTCCTCTATAACCTCCTGTCCTCTATAACCTCCTGTCCTCTATAACCTCCTGTCCTCTATAACTCCCATTACTAAACCTCCTGTCCTCTATAACCTCCTGTCCTCTATAACTATTACTAAACCTCCTGTCCTCTATAACCTCCTGTCCTCTATAACCTCCTGTCCTCTATAACTACCCATTACTAAACCTCCTGTCCTCTATAACTACCCATTATTATAACCTCCTGTCCTCTATAACCTCCTGTCCTCTATAACTACCCATTACTAAACCTCCTGTCCTCTATAACTCCCATTACTAAACCTCCTGTCCTCTATAACCTCCTGTCCTCTATAACCTAACCTCCTGTCCTCTATAACCTCCTGTCCTCTATAACCTCCTGTCCTCTATAACCTCCTGTCCTCTATAACCTCCTGTCCTCTATAACCTCCTGTCCTCTATAACTCCCATTACTAAACCTCCTGTCCTCTATAACTGCCCATTATTAAACCTCCTGTCCTCTATAACCTCCTACCCATTACTAAACCTCCTGTCCTCTATAACCCCATTACTAAACCTCCTGTCCTCTATAACCCTCTATAACCTCTGTCCTCTATAACCTCCTGTCCTCTATAACCTCCTGTCCTCTATAACCTCCTGTCCTCTCTATAACTACCCATTACTAAACCTCCTGTCCTCTATAACCTCCTGTCCTCTATAACCTCCTGTCCATAACTACTAAACCTCCTGTCCTCTATAACCTCCTGTCCTCTATAACCTCCTGTCCTCTATAACCTCCTGTCCTCTATAACCTCCTGTCCTCTATAACCTCCTGTCCTCTATAACCTCCTGTCCTCTATAACCTCCTGTCCTCTATAACTACCCATTACTAAACCTCCTGTCCTCTATAACTACCCATTACTAAACCTCCTGTCCTCTATAACTACCCATTACTAAACCTCCTGTCCTCTATAACCTCCTGTCCTCTATAACCTCCTGTCCTCTATAACCTCCTGTCCTCTATAACCTCCTGTCCTCTATCAAAGTGAAATGTTGCAACCCTATTTAGTAGTCTGTCTGGCTAGCTCTGTAAAACCCCACTCGGGCTCTCCAGCTTCAGGGAAAGCAGACCAAAGTTCCCCCCGAGACGCTAAAGCTGATTCAGAAGGGGTTTTGGTTAAATGCGGAAGACATATTTCAGATGAATGCATTCAGTTGTACAACTGACTAGGTATCTCCATGACAACTGACTAGGTATCTCCATGACAACTGACTAGGTATCCTCCTGTCCTCCGTGTGAAAGTCTGACCTCAGAGCTGAGGTTCCATACCGTATCTCCATGACAACTGACTAGGTATCTCCATGACAACTGACTAGGTATCTCCATGACAACTGACTAGGTATCCTCCTGTCCTCCGTGTGAAAGTCTAACCTCATTGCTGAGGTTCCATACCGTATCTCCATGACAACTGACTAGGTATCTCCATGACAACTGACTAGGTATCCTCCTGTCCTCCGTGTGAAAGCCTAACCTCAGAGCTGAGGTTCCATACCGTATCTCCATGACAACTGACTAGGTATCTCCATGACAACTGACTAGGTATCCTCCTGTCCTCCGTGTGAAAGCCTAACCTCAGAGCTGAGGTTCCATACCGTATCTCCATGACAACTGACTAGGTATCTCCATGACAACTGACTAGGTATCCTCCTGTCCTCCGTGTGAAAGCCTAACCTCAGAGCTGAGGTTCCATACCGTATCTCCATGACAACTGACTAGGTATCTCCATGACAACTGACTAGGTATCCTCCTGTCCTCCATGTAAAAGTCTAACCTCATAGCTGAGGTTCCATACTCTATCTCCATGACAACCATGACAACTGACTAAGTATCTCCCTGACAACCCTGCTATGACCAGGACAATATATATATGTCACAGTCCAAATTAGAAACCATCAATGGGTAACTACGGGTAACCACGTCGGGGTTGTTAACCAACGCAACTGTAACTAGAGGCAACCAACATGACTAACCCACAGCCGGCGGCATTTGGGGTTGCCATGGTAACAGCTGATCATGGTGAATGATCGCGGATGGAAGCTCTTCTGTCAGATGTCTGAACGAGGACAAGGGTTTTTTCTAACACACACACACACACAGGGTTCCTAGAGATCAGGGCCCCTGGGCATGTGATATCTGAGTGAGGGGCCCATGGGGTTCCTAGAGATTAGGGCCCCTGGGCATGTGATATCTGAGTGAGGGGCCCATGGGATTCCTAGAGATTAGGGCCCCTGGGCATGTGATATCTGAGTGAGGGGCCCATGGGGTTCCTAGAGGTTATGGCCCCTGGGCATGTGATATCTGAGTGAGGGGCCCATGGGGTTCCTAGAGGTTATGGCCCCTGGGCATGTGATATCTGAGTGAGGGGCCCATGGGGTTCCTAGAGGTTATGGCCCCTGGGCATGTGATATCTGAGTGAGGGGCCCATGGGGTTCCTAGAGATCAGGGCCCCTGGGCATGTGATATCTGAGTGAGGGGCCCATGGGGTTCCTAGAGATTAGGGCCCCTGGGCATGTGATATCTGAGTGAGGGGCCCATGGGGTTCCTAGAGGTTATGGCCCCTGGGCATGTGATATCTGAGGGAGGGGCCCATGGGGTTCCTAGAGATCAGGGCCCCTGGGCATGTGATATCTGAGGGAGGGGCCCATGGGGTTCCTAGAGGTTATGGCCCCTGGGCATGTGATATCTGAGTGAGGGGCCCATGGGGTTCCTAGAGATCAGGGCCCCTGGGCATGTGATATCTGAGGGAGGGGCCCATGGGGTTCCTAGAGATTATGGCCCCTGGGCATGTGATATCTGAGGGAGGGGCCCATGGGGTTCCTAGAGATCAGGGCCCCTGGGCATGTGATATCTGAGGGAGGGGCCCATGGGGTTCCTAGAGATCAGGGCCCCTGGGCATGTGATATCTGAGGGAGGGGCCCATGGGGTTCCTAGAGGTTATGGCCCCTGGGCATGTGATATCTGAGGGAGGGGCCCATGGGGTTCCTAGAGATTAGGGCCCCTGGGCATGTGATATCTGAGGGAGGGGCCCATGGGGTTCCTAGAGATCAGGGCCCCTGGGCATGTGATATCTGAGGGAGGGGCCCATGGGGTTCCTAGAGGTTATGGCCCCTGGGCATGTGATATCTGAGGGAGGGGCCCATGGGGTTCCTAGAGATCAGGGCCCCTGGGCATGTGATATCTGAGTGAGGGGCCCATGGGGTTCCTAGAGGTTATGGCCCCTGGGCATGTGATATCTGAGGGAGGGGCCCATGGGGTTCCTAGAGATCAGGGCCCCTGGGCATGTGATATCTGAGGGAGGGGCCCATGGGGTTCCTAGAGGTTATGGCCCCTGGGCATGTGATATCTGAGGGAGGGGCCCATGGGGTTCCTAGAGATCAGGGCCCCTGGGCATGTGATATCTGAGGGAGGGGCCCATGGGGTTCCTAGAGATCAGGGCCCCTGGGCATGTGATATCTGAGGGAGGGGCCCATGGGGTTCCTAGAGATCAGGGCCCCTGGGCATGTGATATCTGAGGGAGGGGCCCATGGGGTTCCTAGAGATCAGGGCCCCTGGGCATGTGATATCTGAGGGAGGGGCCCATGGGGTTCCTAGAGATCAGGGCCCCTGGGCATGTGATATCTGAGTGAGGGGCCCATGGGGTTCCTAGAGATCAGGGCCCCTGGGCATGTGATATCTGAGGGAGGGGCCAATTCAGTAATTTGTCCATGATGATTAAACACAAGGTTTAGATAGCTCGACTAACTCACCTAGCGATCTATAAATGTTTTAGCTGACATGGCTAATTGAGTGACTGTCAGAACGAGAGAAACAAACTGCTGATGCACAACAGCATTTAGAAACAGCACCTTGGCGTATTCTACTAATCTAACTCTCAACAGTAAATTGAGACCCCCTGACTGACCTGAAAAACATGAGGGTTTAAGGGCCCTAATAGGCTGTTTAGAAACAGCACCTTGGCGTATTCTACTAATCTAACTCTCAACAGACTGACCTCCTGAAACAGCGTGAGGGTTTAAGGGCCCTAAGAGGCTGTTTAGAAACAGCACCTTGGCGTATTCTACTAATCTAACTCTCAACAGACTGACCTCGTGAAACAACGTGAGGGTTTAAGGGCCCTAAGAGGCTGTTTAGAAACAGCACCTTGGCGTATTCTACTAATCTAACTCTCAACAGACTGACCTCGTGAAACAACGTGAGGGTTTAAGGGCCCTAAGAGGCTGTTTAGAAACAGCACCTTGGCGTATTCTACTAATCTAACTCTCAACAGACTGACCTCCTGAAACAACGTGAGGGTTTAAGGGCCCTAAGAGGCTGTTTAGAAACAGCACCTTGGCGTATTCTACTAATCTAACTCTCAACAGACTGACCTCCTGAAACAACGTGAGGGTTTAAGGGCCCTAAGAGGCTGTTTAGAAACAGCACCTTGGCGTATTCTACTAATCTAACTCTCAACAGACTGACCTCCTGAAACAACGTGAGGGTTTAAGGGCCCTAAGAGGCTGTTTAGAAACAGCACCTTGGCGTATTCTACTAATCTAACTCTCAACAGACTGACCTCCTGAAACAACGTGAGGGTTTAAGGGCCCTAAGAGGCTGTTTAGAAACAGCACCTTGGCGTATTCTACTAATCTAACTCTCAACAGACTGACCTCGTGAAACAACGTGAGGGTTTAAGGGCCCTAAGAGGCTGTTTAGAAACAGCACCTTGGCGTATTCTACTAATCTAACTCTCAACAGAGAGTTAGATTAACTCTGTCTCCCTCTCTGTGTCTCTCTCTGTCTATCTGTGTCTCTCTGTCTCTCTCTCTCTCTCTCTCTCTCTCTGTCTCTCTCTCTCTCTCTCTGTCTCCCTCTCTGTGTCTATCTCTGTCTATCTGTGTCTCTCTGTCTCTCTCTCTCTGTCTCTCTCTCTCTGTCTCTGTCTCTCTCTCTCTGTCTATCTGTGTCTCTCTGTGTCTCTCTCTCTCTCTCTCCCTCTCTCTCCCTCTCTCTGTCTCTCTATCTCTCTCTGGGAACCTTGGATTATATTTTGGGCTGGAGGATACTGGTGCCATGGTAACAAGGTTTGCGATGCGGACCTTCACGGCACAATATAAGCTAACGGCCCCCTGTAGACAGTCAAGCGGTGGCTATAAGACGGGGGTATGTGACAATATAAACATAACCCCCTGTAGACATACAACGGCATATCATGCTATAAAAAAAATGTTAGCTAACTACCGCTAACTACCGCTAGCTAACTACAGCTAACTACCGCTAGCTAACTACAGCTAACTACCGCTAGCTAACTACAGCTAACTACCGCTAGCTAACCACAGCTAACTACCCCTAGATAACTACAGCTAACTACCGCTAGCTAACTACCGCTAACTACCGCTAGCTAACTACCGCTAACTACCGCTAGCTAACTACAGCTAACTACCGCTAGCTAACTACAGCTAACTACCGCTAGCTAACTACTGCTAACTACCGCTAGCTAACTACAGCTAACTACCGGCAGCTAACTACCGCTAACTACCACTAGCTAACTACAGCTAACTAACTACTGCTGGCTAACTACAGCTAGCTAACTACAGCTAACTAACAATAGCTAACTACTGCTAGCTAACTACAGCTAACTACCGCTAGCTAACTACAGCTAACTACCGCTAGCTAACTACCGCTAGCTAACTGCCGCTAACTACCGCTAGCTAACTGCCGCTAACTACCGCTAGCTAACTACAGCTAACTACCGCTAGCTAACTACAGCTATCTACTGCAAGTTAACTGCCAAAATAGGAATAATAACCAACTATCGTACCTATGGTAACTACCACCCTTATTGGAATCTGACTACCTATAAATGCAGTCTCACTTTAAAGGATTATAATCTCATGCATAAGAAGAATTGACTAGGGTTGCAGACTTTCCCAGAATTCCAAAGGGTTTTTTCCCCCAGAAAGTTACTGGAAATGTTGTAACGACTAGAGTTGACCAATCACACAGATTCACTGAGGTCTGGAATATAGGCTAGAGAACATGAGAATGATTCCTAAAACACATCAGATCAGATTTAAACCAAATCAAATGATTCCTAAAACACATCAGATCAGATTTAAACCAAATCAAATGATTCCTAAAACACATCAGATCAGATTTAAACCAAATCAAATGATTCCTAAAACACATCAGATCAGATTTAAACCAAATCAAATGATTCCTAAAACACACCAGATCAGATTTAAACCAAATCAAATGATTCCTAAAACACATCAGATCAGATTTAAACCAAATCAAATGATTCCTAAAACACATCAGATCAGATTTAAACCAAATCAAATGATTCCTGAAACACACCAGATCAGATTTAAACCAAATCAAATGATTCCTAAAACACCAAATTAAACTAGATAAACTCCTCACACCAGCCTCCTCTGACACACACACACACACAGAGTCGGTGTGCGTTATATAGATGCTGGTTTGATGTTGTACCGTGTGAGAGAGAGGGGAGAGAGTGGTAGGAAGTGAGAGTATCAACGTGTGTGTGTGTGTGTGTGTGTGTGTGTAAAGTGTATGTGTATGACTGTCCTCCTCCTCTTCCTCAGTAACAGAGGGATATTCAGGTGCTGTCTAGCAACGCTGGCACAGGGTGATCAAATTAAGACCCTACATCTGTATGAATGTGTTTGTGTGTGAGTGTGCGCGTGTGTGTTGGTTAAGGAGTGTCTGTGTGTGTGTGTGTGTGTGTTGGTTAAGGAGTGTGTGTGTGTGTGTGTGTTGGTTAAGGAGTGTGTGTGTGTGTGTGTTCGTTAAGGAGTGTGTGTGTGTGTGTTGGTTAAGGAGTGTGTGTGTGAGTTGGTTAAGGAGTGTGTGTTGGTTAAGGAGTGTGTGTGTGTGTTGGTTAAGGAGTGTGTGTGTGTGTTGGTTAAGGTGTGTGTGTGTGCGTGTTGGTTAAGGAGTGTGTGTGTGTGTGTGTTGGTTAAGGAGTGTGTGTGTGTGTGTCCTAGCTCTCTGCACCCTCCTCCTCAGTAACAGAGGGGTACTCTGGGTTAACGAAGGAGAACCCCTGGAACTCTTCCTGGTCCAGGTTCATGATGACCTCCTGGTCTGGGGGGTCAGGACGGGGGGTGGCGGGTGAAGAAACGATCAAAGTTCTCTGCCTCGCGCCCGCACTGTGGGGGGGAAGAGGAGAGGAGAGGAGAGGAGAGGGAGAGAGGAGGAGAGGAGAGGGAGAGAGAGGAGAGAGGAGGAGAGAGGAGGGGAGGGAGGAGAGAGAGGAGGAGAGGAGAGGAGAGGAGAGGAGAGGAGAGGAGAGGAGAGGAGAGGAGAGGAGAGGAGAGGAGAGGAGAGGAGAGGAGAGGAGAGGAGAGGAGAGGGGAGGGGAGGGGAGGGGAGAGGAGGAGAGGAGAGGGGTGGGAGAGGAGGAGAGGAGAGGGGTGGGAGAGGAGAGGAGAAGGGGTGGGAGAGGAGGAGAGGAGAGGGAAAGAGGGGAGGAGAGGGGTGGGAGAGGAGGGAAGAGGGGAGGAGAGGAGGAGGAGAGAGGGGTGGGAGAGAAGGGGAGAGGAGGAGAGGAGAGGGAGAGAGGGGGAGGAGAGGGGTGGGAGAGGAGAGAAGAGGGGAGGAGAGGAGAGGAGAGGGGTGGGAGAGAAGGGGAGAGGAGAGGGTGGGAGAGGAGAGGGGGAGAGAAGACCGGTGGGAGAGGATGAGAGGAGAGGGGTGGGAGAGGAGGAGGAGAGGAGGAGGAGAGGGGTGGGAGAGGAGGAGAGGAGAGGGGGAGGATGGAGGAGGAGGAGAGGAGAGGAGTGGAGAGGGGCGAGTTGAGACGCATCCAAGAACAGACAATCAACCAATAGAAAAAGGAGACAGAACCCATGAGAGGAAGAGAAGGGTGGAAGGAGGTAAGGATAGGTGGATGGATGGAGGTAAGGAGAGGTGGATGGATGGAGGTAACGAGAGGTGGATGGATGGATGGAGGTACGGAGAGGTGGATGGATGGAGGTAAGGAGAGGTGGATGGATGGATGGAGGAAAGGAGAGGTGGATGGATGGAGGTAAGGAGAGGTGGATGGATGTAGGTAAGGAGAGGTGGATGGATGGAGGTAAGGAGAGGTGGATGGATGGAGGTAAGGAGAGGTGGATGGATGGAGGTAAGGAGAGGTGGATGGAAGGAGGTAAGGAGAGGTGGATGGAAGGAGGTAAGGAGAGGTGGATGGAGGGAGGTAAGGAGAGGTGGATGGAAGGAGGTAAGGAGAGGTGGCTGGATGGATGATGGAAGGATGGTGAAATGATGCCGGCACCACAGAAGGCAGTAATGATACATACCAACACTCAAAAGTGTGTGTGTGTGTGTGTGTGTGTGTGTGTGTGTGTGTGTGTGTGTTTTACACTGTGAGGAACATGTTATCAGAGACAACAGAGGAGCAGGAAGCTGCTGTAGAATCCACACACACACACACACACACACACACACACACACACACACACACACACGAAGACCCAGCAGAATATAGGACAGCTGTATAAAAAAAAACTCTGCTCAGAAAATCCCTTTAACAGCAGTGCGGCCTCCGGCTACGCACGTATCGAGGCCTGGTCAGGGTTCACCACTGAGTAAGGCCCGTTACCCACGAGGCCGAGCGGCAGCGCAGCAGGGTCAATGGTTGTGTGCCTGCCTGCCTGCCTTTTTGTGTGTGGCTGTGTGGCTGTGTGGCTGTGTGTGTGTGTGTGTGTGTGTGTGTGTGTGTGTGTGTGTGTGTGTGTGTGTGTGTGTGTGTGTGTATGTGTGGCTGTGTGTGTGGCTGTGTGGCTGTGTGGCTGTGTGGCTGTGTGGCTGTGTGGCTGTGTGGCTGTGTGTGTGTGTGTGTGTGTGTGTGTGGCTGTGTGTGTGTGTGTGTGTGTGTGGCTGTGTGTGTGTGTGTGTGTGTGTGGCTGGCTGTGTGTGTGGCTGTGTGTGTGTGTGTGTGTGTGTGTGTGTGTGTGTGTGTGTGTGTGTGTGTGTGTGTGTGTGTGTGTGTGTGTGTGTGTGTGTGTGTGTGTGTGGCTGTGTGTGTGGCTGTGTGTGTGTGTGTGTGTGTGTGTGTGTGTGTGGCTGTGTGGGTGTGGCTGTGTGTGTGTGTGGGCTGTGTGTGGCTGTGTGGCTGTGTGTGTGTGTGTGTGTGTGTGTGTGTGTGTGTGTGTGTGTGTGTGTGTATATCTGTGTGTGTGTGTGTGTGTGTCTGTGTGTGTGTGTCTGTGTGTGTCTGTGTGTGTCTGTGTGTGTGTGAATTGAGGCGAGAGCTTTTCTCTGTCCTCACAGACCGTCCTGTCCACTACCATCAGCATCATAGTTCCTATGGCGACAGCAGGGGCAGAAACACGATGCATGATTACCCATGATGCATGATTACCCACGATGCTGCAGTGAGGAAAGGCTGTACAGGGGGGAACCATTCCAGAGAGAGAGAGAGAGAGAGAGAGGGAGAGAGAGAGAGAGAGAGACAGAGAGAGAGAGAGAGAGAGAGAGAGAGAGAGACAGAGAGAGAGAGAGAGAGAGAGAGAGAGAGAGACAGAGAGAGAGAGAGAGAGAGACAGAGACAGAGACAGAGAGAGAGAGAGAGACAGAGACAGAGAGAGAGAGAGAGAGAGAGGGATTAGAGGGAGATAAAGAGATAGAGGGGGAGGGAGAGAGAGAGAGAGAGAGAGGGATTAGAGGGAGATAAAGAGATAGAGGGGGAGGGAGAGAGAGAGGGGAAGATAGAGAGATAGATGGGGAGAGAGACAGGAAGATAGAGAGATAGAGGGGGAGGAAGAGAGGGGAGTTTTGTTCCTGCTGTATTTCCTAAGTGTAGTTTTGTTCCTGATGTATTTCCTAAGTGTCATTATGTTCCTGCTGTATTTCCTAAGTGTCATTATGTTCCTGCTGTATTTCCTGGGTGTCATTATGTTCCTGCTGTATTTCCTAAGTGTCATTATGTTCCTGCTGTATTTCCTGGGTGTCATTATGTTCCTGCTGTATTTCCTGGGTGTCATTATGTTCCTGCTGTATTTCCTGGCTATAGTTTTGTTCCTGCTGTATTTCCTGGGTGTCATTATGTTCCTGCTGTATTTCCTGGGTGTCATTATGTTCCTGCTGTATTTCCTAAGTGTCATTATGTTCCTGCGGTATTTCCTGGGTGTCATTATGTTCCTGCTGTATTTCCTAAGTGTCATTATGTTCCTGCTGTATTTCCTGGGTGTCATTATGTTCCTGCTGTATTTCCTAAGTGTAGTTTAGTTCCTGCTGTATTTCCTAAGTGTAGTTTTGTTCCTGCTGTATTTCCAAAGTGTAATTTTGTTCCTGCTGTATTTCCTAAGTGTAGTTTTGTTCCTGCTGTATTTCCTGGGTGTAGTTTTGTTCCTGCTGTATGTCCTGGGAGTCATTATGTTCCTGCTGTATTTCCTAAGTGTCATTATGTTCCTGCTGTATTTCCTAAGTGTCATTATGTTCCTGCTGTATTTCCTAAGTGTCATTTTGTTCCTGCTGTATTTCCTAAGTGTCATTTTGTTCCTGCTGTATTTCCTAAGTGTCATTATGTTCCTGCTGTATTTCCTAAGTGTCATTATGTTCCTGCTGTATTTCCTGGGTGTCATTATGTTCCTGCTGCATTTCCTGGGTGTAGTTTTGTTCCTGCTGTATTTCCTGGGTGTCATTATGTTCCTGCTGTATTTCCTAAGTGTAGTTTAGTTCCTGCTGTATTTCCTAAGTGTAGTTTTGTTCCTGCTGTATTTCCAAAGTGTAATTTTGTTCCTGCTGTATTTCCTAAGTGTAGTTTTGTTCCTGCTGTATTTCCTGGGTGTAGTTTTGTTCCTGCTGTATGTCCTGGGAGTCATTATGTTCCTGCTGTATTTCCTAAGTGTCATTATGTTCCTGCTGTATTTCCTAAGTGTCATTATGTTCCTGCTGTATTTCCTAAGTGTCATTTTGTTCCTGCTGTATTTCCTAAGTGTCATTTTGTTCCTGCTGTATTTCCTAAGTGTCATTATGTTCCTGCTGTATTTCCTGGTGTCATTATGTTCCTGCTGTATTTCCTAAGTGTCATTATGTTCCTGCTGCATTTCCTGGGTGTAGTTTTGTTCCTGCTGTATTTCCTGGGTGTCATTATGTTCCTGCTGTATTTCCTAAGTGTAGTTTAGTTCCTGCTGTATTTCCTAAGTGTAGTTTTGTTCCTGCTGTATTTCCTGGGTGTATTTTGTTCCTGCTGTATTTCCTAAGTGTGTAGTTTTGTTCCTGCTGTATTTCCTGGGTGTAGTTTTGTTCCTGCTGTATGTCCTGGGAGTCATTATGTTCCTGCTGTATTTCCTAAGTGTCATTATGTTCCTGCTGTATTTCCTAAGTGTCATTATGTTCCTGCTGTATTTCCTAAGTGTCATTTTGTTCCTGCTGTATTTCCTAAGTGTCATTTTGTTCCTGCTGTATTTCCTAAGTGTCATTATGTTCCTGCTGTATTTCCTAAGTGTCATTATGTTCCTGCTGTATTTCCTAAGTGTCATTATGTTCCTGCTATATTTCCTGGGTGTCATTATGTTCCTGCTGTGTTTCCTAAGTGTCATTATGTTCCTCCTGTATTTCCTAAGTGTCATTATGTTCCTGCTGTATGTCCTGGGTGTAGTTTTGTTCCTGCTGTATTTCCTGGGTGTCATTATGTTCCTAAGTGTAGTTTTGTTCCTGCTGTATTTCCTGGGTGTCATTATGTTCCTGCTGTATTTCCTGGGTGTCATTATGTTCCTGCTGTATTTCCTGGCTATAGTTTTGTTCCTGCTGTATTTCCTGGGTGTAGTTTTGTTCCTGCTGTATTTCCTAAGTGTCATTATGTTCCTGCTGTATTTCCTGGGTGTCATTATGTTCCTGCTGTATTTCCTAAGTGTAGTTATGTTCCTGCTGTATTTCCTAAGTGTCATTATGTTCCTGCTGTATTTCCTAAGTGTAGTTTTGTTCCTGCTGTATTTCCTAAGTGTAGTTTTGTTCCTGCTGTATTTCCTAAGTGTAGTTTTGTTCCTGCTGTATTTCCTGGGTGTAGTTTTGTTCCTGCTGTATGTCCTGGGAGTCATTATGTTCCTGCTGTATTTCCTAAGTGTCATTATATTCCTGCTGTATTTCCTAAGTGTCATTATGTTCCTGCTTTATTTCCTAAGTGTAGTTTTGTTCCTGCTGTATTTCCTAAGTGTAGTTTTGTTCCTGCTGTATTTCCTGGGTGTCATTATGTTCCTGCTGTATTTCCTAAGTGTAGTTTTGTTCCTGCTGTATTTCCTAAGTGTCATTATGTTCCTGCTGTATTTCCTAAGTGTCATTATGTTCCTGCTGTATTTCCTAAGTGTCATTATGTTCCTGCTGTATTTCCTAAGTGTCATTATGTTCCTGCTATATTTCCTGGGTGTCATTATGTTCCTGCTGTGTTTCCTAAGTGTCATTATGTTCCTCCTGTATTTCCTAAGTGTCATTATGTTCCTGCTGTATGTCCTGGGTGTAGTTTTGTTCCTGCTGTATTTCCTGGGTGTCATTATGTTCCTAAGTGTAGTTTTGTTCCTGCTGTATTTCCTGGGTGTCATTATGTTCCTGCTGTATTTCCTGGGTGTCATTATGTTCCTGCTGTATTTCCTGGCTATAGTTTTGTTCCTGCTGTATTTCCTGGCTGTAGTTTTGTTCCTGCTGTATTTCCTAAGTGTCATTATGTTCCTGCTGTATTTCCTGGGTGTCATTATGTTCCTGCTGTATTTCCTAAGTGTAGTTATGTTCCTGCTGTATTTCCTAAGTGTCATTATGTTCCTGCTGTATTTCCTAAGTGTAGTTTTGTTCCTGCTGTATTTCCTACGTGTAGTTTTGTTCCTGCTGTATTTCCTGGGTGTAGTTTTGTTCCTGCTGTATGTCCTGGGAGTCATTATGTTCCTGCTGTATTTCCTAAGTGTCATTATATTCCTGCTGTATTTCCTAAGTGTCATTATGTTCCTGCTGTATTTCCTAAGTGTAGTTTTGTTCCTGCTGTATTTCCTGGGTGTCATTATGTTCCTGCTGTATTTCCTAAGTGTAGTTTTGTTCCTGCTGTATTTCCTAAGTGTCATTATGTTCCTGCTGTATTTCCTAAGTGTCATTATGTTCCTGCTGTATTTCCTAAGTGTCATTATGTTCCTGCTGTATTTCCTAAGTGTAGTTTGTTAAGTAATTGTAAGATGCTTCTTTTAGTAAAAGATACCTTGGTCTCAATAGGACTCCTAAGTTTAAAAAATAAAGGTGAACTCTCTCTCCCTCTCTTTGTCGGTCTATTTCGCTCTCTCAGCAGGTAGCACAACTAAACAACAGGAGGTCTGACGTCTCTGACAGCTACAACAGAGGGAGAGAGAGAGGGAAAGGGAGAAGGAGATAAAGATGGAGAGAGAGAGAGAGAGAAAGAGAGATAGAAAAAGAGAGAAAGGGAGAGAAAGGGAGAGAGAGAGAGAGAGAGCGAGAGAGAGAGAGAGAGAGAGAGAGAGAGAGGGGGAAGAAGGACTGGACTCATTAAGGCTCTGTTCTGACAGATCCTGCCTTCCAACCTTTTGATGGAAAAACAAGGTGGAGCTGATACACACACTGGCCACACCAGTAAACAACAACAAGGTGGAGCTGATACACACGCTGGTCACACCAGTAAACAACAACAACAACAACAACAAGGTGGAACTGATACACACGCTGGTCACACCAGTAAACAACAACAACAACAAGGTGGAACTGATACACACACTGGTCACACCAGTAAACAACAACAACAACAAGGTGGTACTGATACACACGCTGGTCACACCAGTAAACAACAACAACAACAAGGTGGAACTGATACACACACTGGTCACACCAGTAAACAACAACAACAACAAGGTGGTACTGATACACACGCTGGTCACACCAGTAAACAACAACAACAACAAGGTGGAACTGATACACACACTGGTCACACCAGTAAACAACAACAACAACAAGGTGGTACTGATACACACGCTGGTCACACCAGTAAACAACAACAACAACAAGGTGGAACTGATACACACTCTGGTCACACCAGTAAACAACAACAACAACAAGGTGGTACTGATACACACGCTGGCCACACCAGTAAACAACAACAACAACAACAACAAGGTGGAGCTGATACACACGCTGGTCACACCAGTAAACAACAACAACAACAACAACAACGTGGAACTGATACACACGCTGGTCACACCAGTAAACAACAACAAGGTGGAACTGATACACACGCTGGTCACACCAGTAAACAACAACAAGGTGGAACTGATACACACGCTGGTCACACCAGTAAACAACAACAACAAGGTGGAACTGATACACACACTGGTCACACCAGTAAACAACAACAACAACAACGTGGAACTGATACACACGCTGGTCACACCAGTAAACAACAACAAGGTGGAACTGATACACACGCTGGTCACACCAGTAAACAACAATAACAAGGTGGAACTGATACACACACTGGTCACACCAGTAAACAACAACAACAACAACAACAACGTGGAACTGATACACACGCTGGTCACACCAGTAAACAACAACAAGGTGGAACTGATACACACGCTGGTCACACCAGTAAACAACAACAAGGTGGAACTGATACACACGCTGGTCACACCAGTAAACAACAACAACAACAAGGTGGAACTGATACACACGCTGGTCACACCAGTAAACAACAACAACAACAACAACAAGGTGGAACTGATACACACGCTGGTCACACCAGTAAACAACAACAACAACAACAACAAGGTGGAACTGATACACACGCTGGTCACACCAGTAAACAACAACAACAAGGTGGAACTGATACACACGCTGGTCACACCAGTAAACAACAACAACAACAAGGTGGAACTGATACACACGCTGGTCACACCAGTAAACAACAACAACAACAAGGTGGAGCTGATACACATGCTGGTCACACCAGTAAACAACAACAACAACAAGGTGGAACTGATACACACGCTGGTCACACCAGTAAACAACAACAAGGTGGAACTGATACACACGCTGGTCACACCAGTAAACAACATCAACAACAACAACAACAACGTGGAACTGATACACACGCTGGTCACACCAGTAAACAACAACAAGGTGGAACTGATACACACGCTGGTCACACCAGTAAACAACAACAAGGTGGAACTGATACACACGCTGGTCACACCAGTAAACAACAACAAGGTGGAACTGATACACACGCTGGTCACACCAGTAAACAACAACAACATCAAGGTGGAACTGATACACACGCTGGTCACACCAGTAAACAACAACAACAACAAGGTGGAACTGATACACACGCTGGTCACACCAGTAAACAACAACAACAACAACAACAAGGTGGAACTGATACACACGCTGGTCACACCAGTAAACAACAACAACAACAACAACAAGGTGGAACTGATACACACGCTGGTCACACCAGTAAACAACAACAACAAGGTGGAACTGATACACACGCTGGTCACACCAGTAAACAACAACAACAACAAGGTGGAACTGATACACACGCTGGTCACACCAGTAAACAACAACAACAACAACAACAAGGTGGAACTGATACACACGCTGGTCACACCAGTAAACAACAACAACAAGGTGGAACTGATACACACGCTGGTCACACCAGTAAACAACAACAAGGTGGAACTGATACACAAGCTGGTCACACCAGTAAACAACAACAAGGTGGAACTGATACACACACTGGTCACACCAGTAAACAACAACAACAACAACAAGGTGGAACTGATACACACGCTGGTCACACCAGTAAACAACAACAACAACAACAACAACAAGGTGGAACTGATACACACGCTGGTCACACCAGTAAACAACAACAACAACAACAACAACAAGGTGGAACTGATACACACGCTGGTCACACCAGTAAACAACAACAACAACAACAACAACAACAACAACAAGGTGGAGCTGATACACACGCTGGTCACACCAGTCAACAACAACTAGGTGGAACTGATACACACGCTGGTCACACCAGTAAACAACAACAACAACAACAAGGTGGAACTGATACACACGCTGGTCACACCAGTAAACAACAACAAGGTGGAACTGATACACGCGCTGGTCACACCAGTAAACAACAACAACAACAACAACAACCAGGTGGAACTGATACACACGCTGGTCACACCAGTAAACAACAACAAGGTGGAACTGATACACACACTGGTCACACCAATAAACAACAACAACAACAACAACAACAACAACAACAAGGTGGAACTGATACACACACGCTGGTCACACCAGTAAACAACAACAACAAGGTGGAACTGATACACACGCTGGTCACACCAGTAAACAACAACAACAAGGTGGAACTGATACACACGCTGGTCACACCAGTAAACAACAACAACAACAAGGTGGAACTGATACACACGCTGGTCACACCAGTAAACAACAACAACAACAACAACAACAACAACAACTGATACACACGCTGGTCACACCAGTCAACAACAACAAGGTGGAACTGATACACACGCTGGTCACACCAGTAAACAACAACAACAACAACAAGGTGGAACTGATACACACGCTGGTCACACCAGTAAACAACAACAAGGTGGAACTGATACACACGCTGGTCACACCAGTAAACAACAACAACAACAAGGTGGTACTGATACACACGCTGGTCACACCAGTAAACAACAACAACAACAAGGTGGAACTGATACACACGCTGGTCACACCAGTAAACAACAACAAGGTGGAACTGATACACACGCTGGTCACACCAGTAAACAACAACAACAACAAGGTGGAACTGATACACACGCTGGTCACACCAGTAAACAACAACAAGGTGGTACTGATACACACGCTGGTCACACCAGTAAACAACAACAACAACAAGGTGGAACTGATACACACGCTGGTCACACCAGTAAACAACAACAAGGTGGAACTGATACACACGCTGGTCACACCAGTAAACAACAACAACAACAAGGTGGTACTGATACACACGCTGGTCACACCAGTAAACAACAACAACAACAAGGTGGAACTGATACACACGCTGGTCACACCAGTAAACAACAACAAGGTGGAACTGATACACACGCTGGTCACACCAGTAAACAACAACAACAACAAGGTGGAACTGATACACACGCTGGTCACACCAGTAAACAACAACAAGGTGGTACTGATACACACGCTGGTCACACCAGTAAACAACAACAAGGTGGAACTGATACACACGCTGGTCACACCAGTAAACAACAACAACAACAAGGTGGAACTGATACAAACGCTGGTCATACCAGTAAACAACAAACAAGGTGGTACTGATACACACGCTGGTCACACCAGTAAACAACAACAAGGTGGAACTGATACACACGCTGGTCACACCAGTAAACAACAACAACAACAAGGTGGAACTGATACACACGCTGGTCTCACCAGTAAACAACAACAACAACAACAACAACAAGGTGGAACTGATACACACGCTGGTCATACCAGTAAAGAACAACAACAACAAGGTGGAACTGATACACACGCTGGTCTCACCAGTAAACAACAACAACAACAACAACAACAAGGTGGAACTGATACACACGCTGGTCACACCAGTAAACAACAACAACAACAACAACAAGGTGGAACTGATACACACGCTGGTCACACCAGTAAACAACAACAACAACAACAACAAGGTGGAACTGATACACACGCTGGTCACACCAGTAAACAACAACAACAACAACAACAAGGTGGAACTGATACACACGCTGGTCACACCAGTAAACTGCAGTTCTCCATGAACATTCCTTTCACTCATACGTTCGCAATAACCATCACCATCATCATCACTACCAACATCATCACCATCCTCACCATCACCATCATCATCACTACCATCATCATCACCATCCTCACCATCACCATCATCATCACTACCATCATCATCACCACCACCACCACCACCACCACCACCACCATCATCATCATCATCACCACCACCACCACCACCACCATCATCATCATCATCATCACCATCACCACCATCATCACTACCATCATCATCACCATCCTCACCATCACCATCACCATCATCATCACTACCATCATCATCACCATCCTCACCATCACCATCATCATCACCATCCTCACCACCACCACCATCATCATCAACATCACCAACATCACCATCATCACCATCATCACCAACATCACCATCACCACAATCACCATCATCACCAACATCACCATCATCACCACCACCATCATCATCATCACCATCACCATCATCATCATCACCACCATCACCACCACCATCACCACCATCATCACCACCATCACCATCATCACCATCACCACCATCATCACTACCATCATCATCACCATCATCATCACCATCATCATCATCACCATCACCATCATTACCATCATCATCATCACCACCACCATCACCATCATCATCACCATCATCATCACCACCACCATCATCACCAACATCACCATCATCACCACCACCATCATCACCATCACCATCATCATCATCACCACCATCACCACCACCATCATCACCATCACCATCATCATCATCACCATCATTACCATCATCATCATCACCACCACCATCACCATCATCACCATCATCATCACCATCATCATCACCACCACCACCATCCTCACCATCATCATCATCACCACCACCACCACCATCATCATCGTTAGAGGCTCCATAGAGAGAGACAGGGGGGGGCGGGAGACTCACAGCTTTGGGTTTGAATGGCGGTTGTACTTCCTTGTTCTCCAATTTGTCCCAGTCCATATAGCGGAAGAACCCGTGGTCCCTGATGTCTCGCTCCCCCTCCGGACCACAGCCGAGACGCTTCCCAGGGTGCTTGGTCATCAACTAGGAACAGGGAGGAGGTTAGAGGTTAGAGGCTCCATAGAGACAGGGAGGGGGTTAGAGGTTCCATAGAGAAAGGGAGGGGGTTAGATGTTAGAGGCTCCATAGAGACAGGGAGGGGGTTAGAGGTTAGAGGCTCCATAGAGACAGGGAGGATGTTAGAGGTTAGAGGCTCCATAGGGACAGGGAGGAGGTTAGAGGCTCCATAGAGACAGGGAGGGGTTAGAGGTTCCATAGAGAAAGGGTGGGGTTAGAGGCTCCATAGAGACAGGGAGGGGGTTAGAGGCTCCATAGAGACAGGGAGGGGTTAGAGGCTCCATAGGGACAGGGAGGGGGTTAGAGGCTCCATAGAGACAGGGAGGGGTTAGAGGTTAGAGGCTCCATAGAGACAGGGAGGGGTTAGAGGTTAGAGGCTCCATAGAGACAGGGAGGGGGTTACATAGAGACAGGGAGGGGTTAGAGGTTAGAGGCTCCATAGAGACAGGGAGGGGTTAGAGGTTAGAGGCTCCATAGAGACAGGGAGGGGGTTAGAGGCTCCAGAGGGACAGGGAGGGGGTTAGAGGCTCCATAGAGAAAGGGAGGGGGTTACATAGAGACAGGGAGGGGTTAGAGGTTAGAGGCTCCATAGAGACAGGGAGGGGGTTAGAGGCTCCATAAGGACAGGGAGGGGTTAGAGGCTCCATAGAGACAGGGAGGGGATTAGAGGTTAGAGGCTCCATAGAGACAGGGAGGGGGTTAGAGGTTAGAGGCTCCATAGAGACAGGGGGGGGTTAGAGGTTAGAGGCTCCATAGGGACAGGGAGGGGGTTAGAGGCTCCATAGGGACAGGGAGGGGGTTTAGAGGCTCCATAGAGAAAGGGAGGGGGTTAGAGGTTAGAGGCTCCATAGAGAAAGGGAGGGGGTTAGAGGCTCCATAGAGACAGGGGGGGAGTTAGAGGTTAGAAGTTAGGGGGGACAGAGATGGAGAGAATACACAGTACTTTACATAGAACCAGATAACACAGTACTTTACATAGAACCAGATAACACAGTACTTTACATAGAACCGGATAACACAGTACTTTACATAGAACCAGATGGACAGATAACACAGTACCTTACATAGAACCAGATAACACTGTACTTTACATAGAACCAGATGGACAGATAACACAGTACTTTACATAGAACCAGATAACACAGTACTTTACATAGAACCAGATAACACAATACTTTACATAGAACCAGATAACACAGTACTTTACATAGAACCATATAACACAGTACTTTACATAGAACCAGATAACACAATACTTTGCATAGAACCAGATGGACAGATAACACAGTACTTTACATAGAACCAGATGGACAGATAACACAGTACTTTACATAGAACCAGATAACACAGTACTTTACATAGAACCAGATGGACAGATAACACAGTACTTTACATAGAACCAGATAACACAATACTTTACATAGAACCAGATAACACAGTACTTTACATAGAACCAGATAACACAGGACTTTACATAGAACCAGATAACACAGTACTTTACATAGAACCAGATAACACAGTACTTTACATAGAACCAGATGGACAGATAACACAGTACTTTACATAGAACCAGATAACACAATACTTTACATAGAACCAGATGGACAGATAACACAGTACTTTACATAGAACCAGATGGACAGATAACACAGTACTTTACATAGAACCAGATAACACAGTACTTTACATAGAACCAGATGGACAGATAACACAGTACTTTACATAGAACCAGATAACACAATACTTTACATAGAACCAGATAACACAGTACTTTACATAGAACCAGATAACACAGGACTTTACATAGAACCAGATAACACAGTACTTTACATAGAACCAGATAACACAGTACTTTACATAGAACCAGATACCACAATACTTTACATAGAACCAGATGGACAGATAACACAATACTTTACATAGAACCAGATGGACAGATAACACAATACTTTACATAGAACCAGATGGACAGATAACACAGTACTTTACATAGAACCAGATAACACAGTACTTTACATAGAACCAGATGGACAGATAACACAGTACTTTACATAGAACCAGATAACACAGTACTTTACATAGAACCAGATGGACAGATAACACAGTACTTTACATAGAACCAGATGGACAGATAACACAGTACTTTACATAGAACCAGATAACACAGTACTTTACATAGAACCAGATAACACAATACTTTACATAGAACCAGATAACACAGTACTTTACATAGAACCAGATAACACAGTACTTTACATAGAACCAGATAACACAGTACTTTACATAGAACCAGATAACACAGTACTTTACATAGAACCAGATAACACAGTACTTTACATAGAACCAGATAACACAGTACTTTACATAGAACCAGATAACACAGTACTTTACATAGAACCAGATGGACAGATAACACAGTACTTTACATAGAACCAGATGGACAGATAACACAGTACTTTACATAGAACCAGATGGACAGATAACACAGTACTTTACATAGAACCAGATAACACAGTACTTTACATAGAACCAGATGGACAGATAACACAGTACTTTACATAGAACCAGATGGACAGATAACACAGTACTTTACATAGAACCAGATAACACAGTACTTTACATAGAACCAGATAACACAGTACTTTACATAGAACCAGATGGACAGATAACACAGTACTTTACATAGAACCAGATAACACAGTACTTTACATAGAACCAGATAACACAGTACTTTACATAGAACCAGATAACACAGTACTTTACATAGAACCAGATAACACAGTACTTTACATAGAACCAGATAACACAGTACTTTACATAGAACCAGATGGACAGATAACACAGTACTTTACATAGAACCAGATAACACAGTACTTTACATAGAACCAGATAACACAGTACTTTACATAGAACCAGATAACACAGTACTTTACATAGAACCAGATAACACAGTACTTTACATAGAACCAGATAACACAGTACTTTACATAGAACCAGATAACACAGTACTTTACATAGAACCAGATAACACAGTACTTTACATAGAACCAGATGGACAGATAACACAGTACTTTACATAGAACCAGATGGACAGATAACACAGTACTTTACATAGAACCAGATGGACAGATAACACAGTACTTTACATAGAACCAGATGGACAGATAACACAGTACTTTACATAGAACCAGATAACACAGTACTTTACATAGAACCAGATAACACAGTACTTTACATAGAACCAGATAACACAGTACTTTACATAGAACCAGATGGACAGATAACACAGTACTTTACATAGAACCAGATGGACAGATAACACAGTACTTTACATAGAACCAGATGGACAGATAACACAGTAATTTACATAGAACCAGATGGACAGATAACACAGTACTTTACATAGAACCAGATGGACAGATAACACAGTACTTTACATAGAACCAGATGGACAGATAACACAATACTTTAATTAGAACCAGATGGACAGGCAGATGTGTGTGTTCTGTAATTTACTGAGATAGGAGGGATAGAGGGAGATAGGAGGGATAGAGGGAGTTAGGGGAGAGAGAAGTGAGATAGGAGTTAGAGGGGAGTTAGTGGGGAGAGAGGAGATAGGAGGGATAGATGGAGTTAGGGGGAGAGTGAGATAGGAGTTAGAGGGAGAGAGGGAGATAGGATGAGGGAGAAGGAGATAGGGGGAGCTAGGAGGAGAGAGAGAGAGGGAGGGGAGGGAAATAAGGGGAGAGAGAGGGAGATAGGGGAGAGGGAGGAGTTTAGGGGAGGGGAGAGGAGGAGAGTGGTAGAAGGGTAGGGGAGAGGAGGAGAGAGAGGAGAGGAGAAGAGAGGGAGAGGAGAGGGAGAGAGAAGAGGAGAGGAGAAGAGAGAGAGGGAGAGGGAGAGGAGAGAGGAGGAGAGGAGAAGAGAGAGGAGAGGAGAGGGAGGGAGAGAAGAGGAGAGGAGAAGAGAGAGGGAGAGGAGAGGAGGGAGAGGGGAGAGGAGAGGAGAGGAGAGGAGAGGAGAGGAGAGGGGAGAGGAGAGGAGAGGGAGGGAGAGGAGAGGAGAGGAGAGGGGAGAGGAGAGGAGAGGAGAGGAGAGGAGAGGAGAGGAGAGGAGAGGAGAGGAGAGGAGAGGAGAGGAGAGAAGAGAGGGAAGATAGCATCACGTCTGGCTGGCGCTAAACCTCTCTGACATTTCCTCCCCTTTATGTTCTGAGAGCCCCCACTGGATTATCAATGGAATGAGGGCTTCTATTTTATATCCTCTTCAATCCCCCTGTGACTGTGTGTGTGTGTGTGTGTGTGTGTGTGTGTGTGTGTGTGTGTGTGTGTGTGTGTGTGTGTGTGTGTGTGTGTGTGTGTGTGTGTGTGTGTGATGGAAGTGGGTACTGAAGGGTAACGGTCGAGGACGAGACTGAGGTTTGATTGAGAGGGATGGACTCTGCTTTGCTGGATAACTGAGCTGTGTGTGTGTGTGTGTGTGTGTGTGTGTGTGTGTGTGTGTGTGTGTGTGTGTGTGTTTAGAGGATGCATAAGCAGAGTATAAGGACGACTGACAGAGAAAAGCTCCTCTTCAGAACGAACACTGCAGAAGGACAGAGGAGAGGAGACATACTGCATTTCATTATCCAACCTCCTCCCCCTCATTTCCTCCCCTCTCTCCCTCCCCAACCTCCCCCCTCCTCTCCTCTCCCTCCCTCCCTCCCCAACATTACTCCCCTCTCTCTCTCCCCAACCTCCTCCCCCTCATTTCCTCCTCTCCTCTCCCTCCCCAACCTCCTCCCCCTCTCTTTCCTCTCCTCTCCCTCCCCAACCTCCTCCCCTCTCTTTCCTCCTCCTCTCCCTCCCCAACCACCTCCTCCCTCTCTTTCCTCCCCTCTCTCCTCCCAACCTCCTCCCCCTCTCTTTCCTCCCCTCTCTCCCTCCCAACCACCCAACCTCCTCCCCCTCTCTTTCCTCCCCTCTCTCCCTCCCAACCTCCTCCCCCTCTCTTCCTCCCCTCTCTCCTCCCAACCTCCTCCCCCTCTCTTTCCTCCCCTCTCTCCCTCCCAACCTCCTCCCCCTCTCTTTCCTCCCCCTCTCTCCCTCCCAACCTCCTCCCCCCTCTCTTTCCTCCCCTCTCTCCCTCCCAACCTCCTCCCCCTCTCTTTCCTCCCCTCTCCCCCTCCCAACCTCCTCCCCCTCTCTTTCCTCCCCTCTCTCCCTCCCAACCTCCTCCCCCTCTCTTTCCTCCTTTCTCCCCCCCTCCTCTCCTCTCTCTCTCTCCAAATGGCAGTGAAACGGAAGACAAACAATCAATTAAGTTATTAGGAGGTGTGTTTTCCCCCTCACCCCTTTGCAGATGGCAACAGCCTCCTTGGACATAGACTTGGGGTAGGAGACGTGATGCTCCATGATGGACTGGAACAACTCATCCTCGTCCTCACCGTCAAAGGGAGGCTAGGACAGAGGGAAGAGGGGAGGACAGGACAGAGGGGAGGACAGGACAGAGGGAGGAGGGGAGGACAGGACAGAGGGAGGAGGGGAGAACAGGACAGAGGGAGGAGGTGAGGACAGGACAGAGGGAGGAGGAGAGGACAAGACAGAGGGAGGAGGACAGTACAGGACAGGGGGAGGAGGGGATTGGTTAATATCCACAGTAAATGTTAACATATGTGCACACACACACACACACACACCTACCTGTCCAGCCAGCATCTCATACAGCAGAACTCCAAAGGCCCACCAGTCCACTGACTTCCCATAGGGCTGGTACGCAATGATCTGGAGGTGAGGAGAGGAGAGGAGAGGAGAGGAGAGGGGAGGAGAGGAGAGGGGAGAGGAGAGGAGAGGAGAGGAGAGGAGAGGAGAGGAGAGGAGAGGAGAGGAGAGGAGAGGAGAGGAGAGGAGAGGGAGAGGAGAACAGATTAGAAGAGAGTACGATAGAATAGAATTTAGTAGAATAGAGTAGAATATAAAAGAATAGAAGAGAGCAGAATAGAGTAGAAGATATTATAGTATAATAGAATAGAGTAGAATGAAATAGAGTAAAGTAGAATAGAGTAGAGTGGAATAGAGTAGAGTATAATATAGAGTAGTATAAAGTAGAATACAATATAGTCGAGAATAATATAATAAAATAGAGTAGAGTGGAACAGAGTAGAGTAGAATATAGAGTAGAATAGAGTAGAATATAGTAGAATAGAGTAGAGTGGAATTGAGTAAAGTATAATATAGAGTAGAATAGAGTAGAATATAGTAGAATAGAGTAGAGTGAAATTGAGTAAAGTATAATATAGAGTAGAATAAAATAGAGTAGAATAGAGTGGAATAGAGTAGAATAGAGTAGAGTGGAATAGAGTAAAGTATAATATAGAGTAGAATAGAGTAGAATATAGTAGAATAGAGTAGAGTGGAATTGAGTAAAGTATAATATAGAGTAGAATAAAGTAGAATAAAATAGAGTAGAGTACAATAGAGTAGAATAGAGTAGAATAGAGTAGAGTGGAATAGAGTAAAGTATAATATAGAGTAGAATAGAGTAGAATATAGTAGAGTGGAATTGAGTAAAGTATAATATAGAGTAGAATAGAGTAGAATAAAATAGAGTAGAGTACAATAGAGTAGAATAGAGTAGAATAGAGTAGAGTGGAATAGAGTAAAGTATAATATAGAGTAGAATATAGTAGAGTGGAATTGAGTAAAGTATAATATAGAGTAGAATAGAGTAGAATAAAATAGAGTAGAGTACAATAGAGTAGAATATAGTAGAATAGAGTAGAGTGGAATAGAGTAAAGTATAATATAGAGTAGAATAGAGTAGAGTATAGTACAATAGAGCAGAGTGGAATAGAGTAAAGTATAATATAGAGTAGAATAGAGTAGAATATAGTAGAATAGAGTAGAGTGGAATAGAGTAAAGTATAATATAGAGTAGAATAGAGTAGAGTATAGTACAATAGAGCAGAGTGGAATAGAGTAAAGTATAATATAGAGTAGAATAGAGTAGAATATAGTAGAATAGAATATAGTAGAATAGAGTAGAGTGGAATAGAGTAGAGTATAATATAGAGTAGAATAAAGAAGGATAGAGTAGAATGGAACATAGTAAAGTAGAATATAGAGTAGAATAGAGAAGAATAAAATAGAGTAGAATATAGTAGAGTGGAATAGAGTAGAATAGAGTAGGATAGAGTAGAATGGAACAGAGTAGAGTAGAATATAGAGTAGAATAGAGAAGAATAAAATAGAGTAGAATATAGTAGAGTGGAATAGAGTAAAGTATAATATAGAGTAAAATAGAGTAGAATAAAATAGAGTAGAGTATAATAGAGTAGAATATAGAGTATAATAGAGTACAGTATAGAGTATAATATAATAAAATAATAGCATATAATAGAATAAAGTATAATAGAGAAGAATATAAT